>NC_080379.1:128384069-128556432 GCF_014773155.1 Arachis stenosperma
CAATGTCTCTTCCCTGTCTTTGTTGCTCCTCTCTCATGATTCTTTGATCTCTCTAATTTCATGGAGGAGAATGGAGTGCCTTGATGCTCCACCCTTAGTTGTCCCATGTTGGAACTCAATTCTCCTAGGGAGGTGTTTAGTTGCTCCCAATAGTCTTGTGGAGGAAAGTGCATCCCTTGAGGCATCTCAGGGATTTCATGATGAGTGGGGTCTCTTGTGTGCTCCATCCTCTTCTTAGTGATGGGCTGTCCTCATCAATGGGGGTGTCTCCTCTATGTCAACTCCAACTGAATAACAGAGGTGACAAATGAGATGAGGAAAGGCTAGCCTTGCCAAGGTGGAAGACTTGTCCGCACTTTATAGAGTTCTTGGGCTATAACCTCATGAACTTCCACTTCTTCCAATCATGATACTATGAATCAGATGGCCGGTCTAGAGTAACTTCGGACCGGTTGCTAGTGGGAATGATTGAGCGTTGGATAAACTCCAACCATCCTCTAGCCATGGGCTGAGGTCGTGCTTCTCAATTGAACCGGCTTGCCTCTTGAATCTCTTCCATTGTGCGCCCTCTTCACATATGACTGTGAGGACTTGGTCCAACCTTTGATCAAAGTTGACCCTTCTAGTGTAAGGATGTTCATCTCCTTGCATCATGGGCAAGTTGAATGCTAACCTTACATTTTCCGGACTAAATCCAAGTATTTCCCCGAACCATAGTAAGATAATTCTTGGATCCGGGTTCACACGTTGATCATGGTTTTGGTGATCCATGCATTGGCATAGAACTCTTGAACCATCAAGATTCCGACTTGTTGAATGGGGTTGGTAAGCACTTCCCAACCTCTCTTCGGATCTCATGGCGGATCTCCGGATATTCACCCTTTTGAGTGAAAAGGGGACCTCGGGGATCACCTTCTTCAAGGCCACAACTTCATAGAAGTGGTCTTGATGCACCCTTGAGATGAATCTATCCATCTCCCATGACTCGGAGGTGGAAGCTTTTGCCTTCCCTTTCCTCTTTCTAGAGGTTTCTCCGGCCTTGGATGCCATAAATGGTTATGGAAAAAACGAAAAAAAAGCAACGCTTTTACCACACCAAACTTAAAAGGTTTGCTCGTCCTCGAGCAAAAGAAGAAAGAAGAGAGTAGAAGAAAGAAGAAATGAGGAAGAAGGAGATGGCTTATGTATTCGGCCAAGGAGGGGGGAGTGGTGTTTAGGTTGTGTGAAAATGAAGGAGTGAAGAAGGGTATTTATAGGAGAGGGGATGGGGTTCGGCCATTATGGGTGGGTTTGGGAGGGAAAGTGGTTTGATTTGAAGGGTGAGGTTGGGGGTTTTATGAAGGATGGATGTGAGTGGTGAAGAGAAAGATGGGATTGATAGGTGAAGGGGTTTTGGGAAAGAGGTAATGAGGTGATTGGTGAATGGGGGAAGAGAGAGAGAGTGGTGGTGGGGTAGGTGGGGATCCTGTGGGGTCCACAGATCCTGTGGTGTCAAGGAAAAGTCATCCCTGCACCAAATGGCACTCAAAATCACGTTTTGAGCCATTTCTGGCGTTAAACGCCGGGCTGTTGCCCATTCCTGGCGTTTAACGCCAGGTTCTTGCCCTTTCTGGCGTTTAACGCCAGTCTGGTGCCCCTTCTGGCGTTAAACACCCAGAATGGTGCCAGACTGGGCGTTAAACGCCCAACTGCTAGCCTCACTGGCGTTTAAACGCCAGTGGGTTCTTCCTCCAGGGTGTGCTGTTTTTCTTCCTGTTTTTCATTCTGTTTTTGCTTTTTCAATTGATTTTGTGACTTCTTATGATCATCAACCTACAAAATAACAAAAATTAACAAAGAGAAATAGATAAAATATAACATTGGGTTGCCTCCCAACAAGCGCTTCTTTAATGTCAGTAGCTTGACAGAGGGCTCTCATGGAGCCTCATATTTTCTCAGAGCAATGTTGGAACCTCCCAACACCAAACTTAGAGTTGAATGTGGGGGTTCAACACCAAACTTAGAGTTTGGTGTGGCCTCCCAACACCAAACTTAGAGTTTGACTGTGGAGGCTCTGCTTGACTCTGAGTTGAGAGAAGCTCTTCATGCTTCCTCTCCATGGTGACAGAGGGATATCCTTGAGCCTTGAACACAAAGGATTCTTCATTCACTTGAATGATCAGTTCACCTCTATCAACATCAATCACAGCTTTGGCTGTGGCTAGGAAGGGTCTGCCAAGGATGATGGTTTCATCCATGCACTTCCCAGTCTCTAGGACTATGAAATCAGCAGGGATGTAATGGTCTTCAATCTTCACCAAAACATCCTCTACAAGTCCATCAGCTTGTTTTCTTGAGTTGTCTGCCATCTCTAGTGAGATTCTTGCAGCTTGTACCTCAAAGATCCCTAGCTTCTCCATTACAGAGAGAGGCATGAGGTTTACACTTGACCCTAAGTCACACAGAGCCTTCTTGAAGGTCATGGTGCCTATGGTGCAAGGTATGGAAACTTCCCAGGATCTTGTCTCTTTTGAGGTAATTTCTGCCTAGACAAGTCATCCAGTTCTTTGGTGAGCAAAGGAGGTTCATCCTCCAAGTCATTTCCAAATAACTTGTCATTTAGCTTCATGATTGCTCCAAGGTATTTAGCAACTTGCTCTTCAGTGACATACTCATCCTCTTCAGAGGAAGAATACTCATCAGAGCTCATGAATGGCAGAAGTAAGTCCAGTGGGATCTCTATGGTCTCATTTTGAGCCTCAGATTCCCATGGTTCCTCATTGGGGAACTCTGTAGAGGTCAGTGCATGCCCATTGAGGTCTTCCTCAGTGGCGTCCTCTCCTTCCTCTCCAAATTCGGCCATGGTTATGGCTTTGCACTCTCCTTTTGGATTTTCTTCTGTATTACTTGGGAGAGTACTAGGAGGGAGTTCAGTAACTTTCTTGCTCAGCTGTCCCACTTGTGCCTCCAAATTCCTAATGGAGGACCTTGTTTCAGTCATGAAACTTTGAGTGGTTTTGATTAGATCAGAGACCATGGTTGCTAAGTCAGAGGGGTTCTGCTTAGAATTCTCTGTCTGTTGCTGAGAAGATGATGGAAAAGGCTTGCCATTGCTAAACCTGTTTCTTCCACCATTGTTGTTGTTGAAACCTTGTTGAGGTTTCTTTTGATTCTTCCATGAGAAATTTGGGTGATTTCTCCATGAAGAATTATAGGTGTTTCCATAGGGTTCTCTAGGTAATTCACCTCTTCCATTGAAGGGTTCTCAGGATCATAAGCTTCTTCTTCAGATGAAGCATCCTTAGTACTGCTTGGTGCATTTTGCATTCCAGACAGACTTTGAGAAATCAAATTGACTTGTTGAGTCAATATCTTGTTCTGAGCCAAAATGGCATTCAGAGTATCAATCTCAAGAACTCCTTTTTTCTGACTTGTCCATTGTTTACAGGATTTCTTTCAGAAGTGTACATGAATTGGTTATTTGCAACCATTTCAATGAGCTCTTGAGCCTCTGTAGGCGTCTTCTTCAGATGAAGAGATCCTCCAGCAGAGCTATCAAAGACATCTTGGATAGTTCAGAGAGACCATCATAGAAAATACCTATGATGCTCCATTCAGAAAGCATGTCAGATGGACATTTTCTGATCAATTGTTTGTATCTTTCCCAAGTCATAGAGGATTCACCATCCTTCTGTCTGAAGGTTTGGACTTCCACTCTAAGCTTACTCAATTTTTGAGGTGGAAAGAACTTTGCCAAGAAGGCATTGACTAGCTTTTCCCAAGAGTCCAGGCTTTCTTTAGGTTGAGAGTCCAACCATATTCTAGCTCTGTCTCTTACAGCAAAAGGGAATAGCATCAGTCTGTAGACCTCAGGGTCAACCCCATTAGTCTTGACTGTGTCACAGATTTGCAAGAACTCAGCTAAAAACTGATGAGGATCTTCCAATGGAAGTCCATGGAACTTACAATTCTGTTGCATTAGAGAAACTAACTGAGGCTTAAGCTCAAAGTTGTTTGCTCCAATGGCAGGGATAGAGATGCTTCTCCCATAGAAGTCGGGAGTAGGTGCAGTAAAGTCACCCAGCACCTTCCTTGCATTGTTGGCATTGTTGTTTTTTTTCGGCTGCCATGTCTTCTTCTTCTTTGAAGAATTCGGTTAGGTCCTCTATAGAGAGTTGTGCCTTAGCTTCTCTTAGCTTTCGCTTCAAGGTCCTTTCAGGTTCAGGGTCAGCTTCAACAAGAATGCCTTTGTCTTTGTTCCTGCTCATATGAAGGAGAAGAGAACAAGAAAATATGGAATCCTCTATGTCACAGTGTAGAGATTCCTTGAGGTGTCAGAGGAAAAGAAAAATAGAAGAAAGAAGGTAGAAGAATTCGAACTTGATTAGATAGAGTTCGAATTGTGCATTAAGAAGGAGTAGTACTCCATAAATAGAAGGATGTGGGAAGAGAGGAAGAAGATTTTCGAAAATTCAATTAAAAAGATTTTGAAAACATTTTGAAAAACACTTAATTGATTTTCGAAAATAAAAGTAAGAAAGAAATCAAGTGATTTTTGAAAAAAATTTTGAAATTAGAAGTTAAAAAGATTTGATTGAAAACTTATTTTGAAAAAGATGTGGTTAAGAAGATATGATTGAAAAGATTTGATTTGAGAACAATTTTAAAAGATATGATTTGAAAACAATTTTTAAAAAGATTTGATTTTAAAAATTAATGACTTGCCTAACAAGAAAAGATATGATTCAAACATTTAAACCTTTCTCAACAGAAAAGGTAACAACTTTGAGATGTTCAATCAAATCATTAATTGTTAGTAAGTATCTTTGAAAAAGGAAAGAAATTGATTTTGAAAACATTTGATTGAAAAGATATGATTTGAAAAAGATTTGATTTTGAAAAACTTTGAAAACTTGAAAAAAAATTGATTTGAAAACAAAATCTTCCCCCTTGTGCCATCCTGGCGTTAAACGCCCAGAATGGTATCCATTCTGGCGTTTAACGCCCAAAATGCTACCTCTTTGGGCGTTAAACGCCCAACCAGGTACCCTGGCTGGCGTTTAAACGCCAGTCTGTCCTTCTTCACTGGGCGTTTTGAACGCCCAGCTTTTTCTGTGTAATTCCTCTGCTGCATGTTCTGAATCTTCAGTTCCCTGTACTATTGACTTGAAAATAGAACCAAGATCAAACAAACAAGGCATGCAAGACACCAAACTTAAAATTAAACACTAGACTCAAACAAGAAATATTTTTGGTTTTTATGATTTTCTAATTTTTTTTGTGCTTTTTTCGAAAATTATGAAAGCAGAAAATAAAGGTTTCAGAATTCTCAATTTGAATTTCTAGGAATCATTGCAATGCTAGTCTAAGACTCCGGTCCAGGAATTAGACATGGCTTCGCAGCCAGCCAAGCTTTCAAAGAAAGCTTTGGTCCAAAACACTAGACATGGCCAATGGCCAGCCAAGCCTTAGCAGATCATTGCTCCAATAGCAAGATTGATAGAGATCAACAAGCTATTGTGATGATTAGTTGAAACCTCGGTCCAATAAGATTAGACATGGCTTCTCAGCCAGCCAGATTTCAACAGATCATCATGAAACACTAGAATTCATTCTTAAGAACTTTGAAGAAAAAATACCTAATCTAAGCAACAAGATGAACCGTCAGTTGTCCATACACGAACAATCCCCGGCAACGGCGCCAAAAACTTGGTGCACGAAATTGTGATCACTACTTTGTCCATATTCAAATAATCCCCGGTAATGGCTCCAAAAACTTGGTGCTCAATACCATGGCATAAACACAACTTCACACAACTAACCAGCAAGTGCACTAGGTCGTCCAAGTAATAAACCTTACGCGAGTAAGGGTCGATCCCACGGAGATTGTTGCTATGAAGCAAGCTATGGTCACCTTGTAAATCTCAGTCAGGCAGACTCAAATGGGTATAGTGATAAACGAATAAAGCATAAAGATAAAGATAGAGATACTTATGTATATCATTGGTGAGAGCTTCAGATAAGCGTATGAAGATGCCTTCTCTTCCGTCTCTCTGCTTTTCTACTGTCTTCATCCAATCCTTCTTACTCCTTTCCATGGCAAGCTCATGTAGGGTTTCACCGTTGTCAGTGGCTACCTCCCATCCTCTCAGTGAAAATGTTCCCATGCTCTGTCACAGCATATGGCTAATCAGCTGTCGGTTCTCGGTCAGGCCGGAATAAAATCCATCGATCCTTTTGCGTCTGTCACTAACGCCCCGCCTGCTAGGAGTTTGAAGCACGTCACAGTCATTCAATCATTGAATCCTACTCAGAATACCACAGACAAGGTTAGACCTTCCGGATTCTCTTGAATGCCGCCATCAGTTCTCGCCTATACCACGAAGACTCTGATCTCACGGAATGGCTGGCTCGTTTGTCAGGCGAGCACTCGGTTGTCAGGCGATCAACCATGCATCGTGTTGTCAGGAATCCAAGAGATATTCACTAAGCCTCGTATGCTTGTAGAACAAGAGTGGTTGTCAGTCACTTTGTTCATGAGTGAGAATGATGATGAGTGTCACGGATCATCACATTCATCAAGTTGAAGAACAAGTGATATCTTGGACAAAGAACAAGCGGAATTGAATAGAAGAATAATAGTAATTGCATTAATACTCGAGGTACAGCAGAGCTCCACACCTTAATCTATGGTGTGTAGAAACTCCACCGTTGAAAATACATAAGAACAAGGTCTAGGCATGGCCGTGAGGCCAGCCTCCCAATGGTCTAAGATAGCATAAAACTCAAAGATAGCTACCAAGATTCCCAGACATAAAATACAATAGCAAAAAGTCCTACTTATAGAAAACTAGTAGCCTAAGGTGTACAAGGATGAGTAAATGAAATAAAAATCCACTTCCGGGTCCACTTGGTGTGTGCTTGGGCTGAGCAATGAAGCATTTTCGTGTAGAGACTCTTCTTGGAGTTAAACGCCAGCTTTTGTGCCAGTTTGGGCGTTTAACTCCCATTTAGGTCCCAGTTCCGGCGTTTAACGCTGGAATTTCTTGAGGTGACTTTGAACGCCGGTTTGGGCCATCAAATCTTGGGCAAAGTATGGACTATCATATATTGCTGGAAAGCCCAGGATGTCTACTTTCCAACGCCGTTGAGAGCGCGCCAATTGGGCTTCTGTAGCTCCAGAAAACCCACTTCGAGTGCAGGGAGGTCAGAATCCAACAGCATCTGCAGTCCTTTTGAGTCTCTGGATCAGATTTTTGCTCAGATCCCTCAATTTCAGCCAGAAAATACCTGAAATCACAGAAAAACACACAAACTCATAGTAAAGTCCAGAAAAGTGAATTTTAACTAAAAACTAATAAAAATATAATAAAAACTAACTAGATTATACTAAAAACATACTAAAAACAATGCCAAAAAGCGTACAAATTATCCGCTCATCATTGTGTAGTTCTTCTGTGCATCATTTAGAACATGACTGGCATAGTAAATGACGTGCAGAAGCTTGTCATGCCTTTGTCCCAACACTGCACCAATGGCATGGTCACTGGCATCACATATTAGTTCAAATGGTAATGTCCAGTCTGGTGCAGAGATGATTGGTGCTATGACCAATTTAGCTTTCAGAGTCTCAAATGCCTGCAGACACTCCTTATCAAAGACAAATGGCATGTCAGCAGCTAGCAGGTTGCTCAGAGGTTTGGCGATTTTTGAAAAATCCTTTATAAACCTCCTATAGAATCCTACATGCCCCAGAAAGCTTCTGATTGCCTTAACATTGGCAGGTGGTGGTAATTTTTCAATTACCTCTACCTTAGCTTGATCCACCTTTATTCCCTTGTTCGAAATTTTGTGCCCAAGGACAATTCCTTCAGTCACCATAAAATGACACTTCTCCTAGTTTAAAACCAGGTTAGTCTCTTGGCATCTCTTTAGAACAAGTGCTAGATGGTCAAGACAGGAGCTGAATGAGTCTCCAAATACTGAAAAGTCATCCATGAAGACTTCTAGAAAATTTTCCACCATATCAGAGAAAATTGAGAGCATGCACCTCTGAAAGGTTGCAGGTGCATTGCACAGGCCAAATGGCATCCTTCTGTATGCAAATACTCCAGATGGACATGTGAATTCCGTTTTCTCTTGATCTTGGGGATCTACTGCAATTTGATTATAGCCTGAATATCCATCCAGGAAGCAGTAGTATTCATGACCTGCTAGTCTTTCTAGCATCTGGTCTATGAATGGTAAAGGAAAATGATCCTTTCTGGTGGCTGTATTGAGCCTTTTATAATCAATACACATACGCCACCCTGTAACTGTTCTTGTAGAAACCAGTTCATTTTTTTCATTATGAACCACTGTCATGCCTCCCTTCTTAGGAACGACTTGGACAGGGCTTACCCAGGGGCTGTCAGAAATAGGATAAATAATCCCAGCCTCTAGTAATTTAGTGACCTCCTTCTGCACCACTTCCTTCATGGTTGGATTCAGCCGCCTTTGTGGTTGGACCACTGGCTTGGCGTCACCCTCCAATAGGATCTTGTGCATGCATCTGGCTGGGCTAATGCCCTTAAGATCACTGATGGACCACCCAAGAGCTGTCTTGTGTGTCCTTAGCACTTGAATTAGTGCTTCCTCTTCCTGTGGCTCTAAGGTAGAGCTTATGATTACAGGGAAGGTATCACCTTCTCCCAGAAATGCATATTTCAAGGATGGTGGTAATGGTTTGAGCTCGAGTTTGGGAGGTTTCTCCTCTTCCTAAGGGATTTTCAGAGGTTCTATTATTCTCTCTGATTCCTCCAAATTAGGTTGAACATCTTTAAAGATGTCCTCCAGCTCTGATTCGAGACTCTCAGCCATATTGACCTCTCTTACCAGAGAGTCAATGATATCAACACTCATGCAGTCATTTGGGGTGTCTGGATGTTGCATGGCTTTGACAACATTCAACTTGAACTCCTCCTCATTGACTCTCAGGGTTACTTCCCCTTTTTGGACGTCAATGAGGGTTCGGCCAGTTGCTAGAAAAGGTCTTCATAAAATGAGTGTTGCACTCTTGTGCTCCTCCATTTCCAGCACCACAAAGTCAGTAGGAAAGGCAAATGGCCCAACTTTGATAATCATGTCTTCAATCACGCCTGATGGGTATTTAATGGAGCCATCAGCAAGTTGAAGACATATCCGGGTTGGTTTGACTTCTTCAGTCAAACCGAGCTTTGTGATAATAGATGCAGGTATTAGTTTGATACTTGCCCCAAGATCACATAGATCTTGCTTGGTACAATTACCCTCTAATGTGCATGGTATCATAAAGCTCCCGGGATCTTTAAGCTTCTCAGGTAAGCTTTTCAGAATGACTGCACTGCATTCTTCAGTGAGGTAAACTTTTTTAGTTTCCCTCCAATCCTTCTTATGACTTAAGATCTCTTTTATGAACTTAGCATAAGAGGGTATTTGCTCAAGTGCTTCTGCAAACGGAATCTTTATTTCAAGAGTCCTGAGATAGTCTGCAAAGCGGGCAAATTGCTTATCCTGTTCCGCTTGGCAGAGTTTTTGAGGATAAGGCATTTTGGCTTTGTATTCCTCAACCTTAGTTGCTGCAGGTTTATTACCTACAGAAGTGAGTTGGGAAGCCTTTTTAGAAGGGTTGTTATCAGCACTTGTATGTGACTAATCCCCCACTGGCGTTTGAATGCCAAGGGTGGAAGCTGGAGTGGCATTAGACGACAACTTCTTATCCGTTGCTGGCATCTGAACGCCAGAATTGTGCTCCTTTTGGGCATTCAACGCCAAATCCTTGCTTGTTTATGGCGTTGAACACCAGGAATGAGCATGGTTTGGGCGTTCAGCGCCAGCATTATTCCTCTCTGGGCTCTGATTGTCCTCAGAGGGAAAGCTAGAGTGTGTATCTCTTGGATTCCTGATGCACGACGCATGGTTGCCCTCGCCTGACAACCGAGCCTTCCATTCCGTGAGATCAGAGTCTTCGTGGTATAAGCTAGAATTGATGGCGGCATTCATGAGAATCCGGAAAGTCTAAACCTTGTCTGTGGTATTCCGAGTAGGATTCCGGGATTGAATGACTGTAACGAGCTTCAAACTCGCGATTGTTGGGCGTGATGACAAACGTAAAAGAATCAAGGGATTCTATTCCGACATGATCGAGAACCGACAGATGATTAGCCGTACCCTGATAGAGCATTTGGACCTTTTTCACTGAGAGGATGGGATGTAGCCATTGACAACGATGATGTCTTACATACAGCTTGCCATGGAAACGAGTAAGAAGGATTGGATGAAGGCAGTAGGAAAGCAGAGATTCAGAAGGACACGCATCTTCATACGCCTATCTGAAATTCCCATCGATGATCTACATAAGTATTTCTATCTTTATTTTCAGTTTATTTATTATTATTATTCAAAAACTCCATAACCATTTATTATCCGCCTGACTGAGATTTACAAGATGACCATAGCTTGCTTCATACCAACAATCTCTGTGGGATCGACCCTTACTCACGTAAGGTTTATTACTTGGACGACCCAGTACACTTGCGGTTAGTTGAGCGAAGTTGTGAAATTATGTTTAGACCATGGTATTGAGCACCAAGTTTTTGGGGCCATTACTGGGGAATCAATTTCGAACAACAATTTAAGTATGAATCACAATTTTGTCCACCAGTTCTTAGAACTTATGAATGGCAGAAGGAAGTTTAATGGAATCTCTATGGTCTCTATATGAGCCTCAGATTCCTTTAGGTCCTCAATAGGGAACTCCTTTCTGTCTGGGGGACGTCCCATGAGATCTTCCTCATTAGGATTCACGTCCTCCCCTTCCTCTTTGGATTCGGCCATTTTGATAATATTAATGGCCTTGCACTCTCTTTTTGGATTCTCTTCTGTATTGCTTGGGAGAGTATTAGGAGGAGTTTCAGTGATTTTCTTACTCAGCTGACCTACTTGTGCCTCCAAGTTTCTAATGGAGGACCTTGTTTTATTCATGAAACTTAAAGTGGCCTTAGATAAATCAGAGACTATGTTTGCTAAGCTAGAGGGGCTCTGCTCAGAATTCTCTGTCTGTTGCTGAGAAGATGATGGAAAAGGCTTGCTATTGCTAAACCTGTTTCTTCCACCATTATTAAAGCCTTGTTGGGGCTTTTGTTGATCCTTCCATGAGAAATTTGGATGATTTCTCCAAGAGGGATTATAGATGTTTCCATAGGCTTCACCCATGTAATTCACCTCTGCCATTGTATGGTTCTCAGGATCATAGGCTTCTTCTTCAGAAGATGCCTCTTTAGTACTGTTGGATGCATTTTGTAATCAATTCAGACTCTAAGAAATCATGTTGACTTGCTGAGTCAACATTTTGTTCTAAGCCAATATGGCATTCAGAGCATCAATTTCAAGAACTCCCTTCCTCTGAGGCGTCCCGTTACTCACAGGATTCCTCTCAGAGGTGTACATGAATTGGTTATTTGCAACCATGTCAATAAGTTTTTGAGCTTCTGTAGGCGTTTTCTTTAGGTGAATGGATCCACCTGCAAAATGGTCCAATGACATCTTAAAGAACTCAGATAGACCATCATAGAATATATCCAAAATGGTCCACTCTGAAAGCATGTTAGAAGGACACTTTTTGGTCAACTGCTTGTATCTTTCCCAAGCTTTATAGAGGAATTCACCATCTTTTTGCTTGAAGGTCTGAACATCCACTCTAAGCTTGCTCAGCTTTTGAGGAGGAAACTTGGCCAAGAAGGCCGTGACCAGCTTATCCCAAGAGTCCAGGGTATCTTTAGGTTGTGAGTCCAACCATGTTCTAGCCCTGTCTCTTACAGCAAAAGGGAAAAGCATGAGCCTGTAGACTTCAGGATCTACTCCATTAGTTTTAACAGTATCACAGATCTGCAAAAACTCAGTTAAAAACTGATAGGGATCTTCTGATGAAAGTCCATAAAACTTACAGTTCTGTTGTATTAGAGCAACTAGTTGAGGCTTCAGCTCAAAATTGTTTGCTCCAATGGCAGGGATTGAGATGCTTCTTCCATAAAAATTGAAAGTAGGTGTAGTATAATCACCAAGCATCCTCCTTGCATTATTGTTGTTGTTATTATTTTTGGCTACCATCATCTTTTTTTATTCGAAAATTTCTGTAAGGTTTTCTCTGGATTATTATATTTTAGCTTCTCTTAGTTTCTTCTTCAGAGTCCTTTCAGGTTCAGGATCTGCTTCAACAAGAATGTTCTTGTCCTTGCTCCTGCTCATATGAAAAGAAGAGAACAGAAAATAATAATAGGGATCCTCTTTACCATAGTAGAGAGATTTCTTTATGTGAGTAGAAGAAGAAAAGAGTAGAAGAAGGATGAGAAAAATTCGAACACAGAAGAGAAGAGAGGGTTCGAATTTTTAGATGAAGAGAAGAGTTAGTAAATGAATAAATAAATAGAAGGAGGTGAGAGTGAGGAGTTTTCGAAAATTGTTTTTGAGAAATAGTTAGTGATTTTCGAAAATTAAGAGAAGAAATAAAATTAAAATTAAAATTTAAAACAATTAGTTAATTAAAAAAATTTTGAAAAAGAGTAAGGTGGTTTTCGAAAGATTAGAGAGAAAAGTAGTTAGGTGGATTTGAAAAAGATAAGAATTAGTAAAACAAACAAAAAAGTCAATTAGTTAGTTGAAAAAGATTTGAAAATCAATTTTGAAAAGATAAGAAGTTAGAAAAGATTTTTGAAATTGATTTTGAAAAAGATATGATTGAAAAGATATGATTGAGATTTGTTTTGAAAAAGATTTGAAAAGGAAATTAAAAAGATTTGATTTTTAAAATTAAAATTGATTACTTGACTAACAAGAAAATAAAAGATATAATTCTAGAATTTAAAGATTGAACCTTTCTTAACAAGAAAGTAACAAACTTCAAATTTTTGAATCAATCACATTAATTGTTAGTAAAGTTTTTTTTTGAAAATCATGAAATAAAGATAAGAAAAAGATTTTGAAAATCAATTTAAAAATTTTTTTCGAAAATAACAAAAGGAAAAAGAAAAGATTTGATTTTGAAAAAGATTTTGAAAAGATAAGATTTTTAAAATTGAAATCTTGACTTGACTAACAAGAAACAACTTATTTTAAAAAAATTTTACTAAGTCAACCCAAAAATTTCGAAATTTATGAGTAAAATAAGGGAAAGATATTTTTTTATTTTTGAAGTTTTAATGAGGAGAGAGAAAAACACAAATATGACCCAAAACATAAAAATTTTGGATCAAAACCAATGATGCATGCAATAACACTATGAATGTCAAGATGAACACCAAGAACATTATGAAGATCATAATGAACATCAAGACTTATTTTTGAAAATTTTTCAAGAAAAGAAAAACATGCAAGATACCAAACTTAGAAATTTTCAATGGTTAGACAATATGAATGCAAAAATACATATGAAAAACAACAAAAGACACAAAACAAGAAAATATGAAGATCAAACAAGAAGACTTACCAAGAACAACTTGAAGATCATGAAGAATACTATGCATGAATTTTTCGAAAAAAATGCATAAATTTTTAAAACATGCAATTGACACCAAACTTAAAAATTGACACAAGACTCAAACAAGAAACACACAAATATTTTTGATTTTTTTATTTTATAATTTTTTTGGATTTTTCGAAAATAAATTTTGGAAAAACGAAAAAGAAGATAAAAAAATTTTTTGAAAGATTTTTGAAAACTTTTTGAAAAGAAAATTACATAATCTGAGTTACAAGTTGAACTGTCAGTTGTCCAAACTCGAACAATCCCCGACAACGGCGCCAAAAACTTGATAGGCAAAATTGTGACTCATACTTTTCACAACTCAAACAATTCCTAGTAATGGCTCCAAAAACTTGGTGCACAATACTATGGTTCACACACATTCTTCACAACTTCGCACAACTAACCAGCAAGTGCACAGGGTCGTCCAAGTAATAAACCTTACGTGAGTAAGGGTCGATCCCACGGAGATTATTGGTATGAAGCAAGCTATGGTCATCTTGTAAATCTCAGTCAGGTGGATTCAAATGGTTATAATGGTTTTCGAATATAAAGATAAATAAAGCATAAAATAAAGATAGAGATACTTATGTAATTTATTGGTGGGAATTTCAAATAAGCACATGAAGATACTGTGTTCCTTCTGAATCTCTGCTTTCCTACTGCTTTCATCCAATCTTTCTTACTCCTTTCCATGACAAGCTGTATGTTCGGGGATCACCGTTGTCAATGGCTACCTCCCGTACTCTCAGTGAAAATGGTCCGAATGCGTTGTCACAGCATGGCTAATCATCTGTCGGTTCTCGATCATGTTGGAATAGAATCCAGTGATTCTTTTGCGTCTGTCACTACGCCCAACACTCGCGAGTTTGAAGCTCGTCACAGTCATCCCATCTCAGATCCTACTCGGAATACCACAGAAAAGGTTTACACTTTCCGGATCTTAGGAATGGTCGCCAATAATTCCAACTTATACCACGAAGACTCCGATCTTTCGGAATGGAGGCTAAGAGATACGCGCTCAATCTAAGGTAGAACAGAAGTGGTTGTCATGCACGCGTTCATAGGTGAGAATGATGATGAGTGTCATGGATCATCACATTCATCATGTTGAAGTGCAGCGAATATCTTAGAATAAGAATAAGATGAATTGAATAGAAGAATAATAGTAATTGCATTAATACTCGAGGAACAGCAGAGCTCCACACCTTAAACTATGATGTGGAGAAATTCCACTGTTGAAAATACATAAGTAATAATAAGGTAGGCATGGCCGTGAGGCCAGCCCCCAGTATCTATGGACTAACAATAATCAAAGATGTTCCAAAAGCTCGTCCAAAGATGAAAATACAATAGTAAAAAGTCCTATTTATACTAGACTAGCTACTAGGGTTTACAGAAATAAGTCTAAGTGCAGAAATCCACTTTCGGGGCCCACTTTGGTGTGTCCTTGGGCTGAGCTTGAGCTTTACACGTGCAGAGGCTTCTCTTGGGGTTAAACGCCAAGTTGTAACGTGTTTTTGGTGTTTAACTCTGGTTTGTGACATGTTTTTGGCGTTTTACTTCAGAATGCAGCATGGAACTGGCGTTGAACGCCAGTTTGCGTCATCTAAACTCAAATAAAGTATAAACTATTATATATTTCTGGAACGCCCTGGATGTCCACTTTCCAACGCAATTGAGAGTGTGCCATTTGGAGTTCTGTAACTCCAGAAAATCCATCTCGAGTGCAGGGTGGTCAGAATCCAACAGCATCTGTAGTCCTGTTTCAGCCTCCTATCAGATTTTTGCTCAGGTCCCTCAATTTCAGCCAGAAAATATATGAAATCATAGAAAAACACACAAACTCATAGTAAAGTCCAAAAATGTTAATTTTGCATAAAAACTAATAAAAACATCCCTAAAAGTAACTAGATCCTACTAAAACTACCTAAAAACAATGCCAAAAAGCGTATAAATTATCCGCTCATCAAGCACCTTACAAGCCTTAAAGTGAAAAATAATAATTGTCCTTTATTTGGATCTTTGATTAGCTTAGGCTAGTGAGTGTGTGCATCATTCAAGTGTGGGAAAACTTGGGACATTGGTTGGGAAAGGGTGTGTGTTATATTTTTGTTGAAAATATTGGAAATTAGGTACTTACTCATGTGTTAATTAAATATAAAACCATATGCATTTATGCTTTTGTGTATACTTTATTGCAAAAAGAAAAAAATGAGAAAATAAAAAAAGAGAAAAAAAAAGAAATAAAAAGAAAAAGAAAAAGAAATAAGAAGGGGACAAAATGCCCCAAAGTAAAGTTCAATAAAGTCAATGCATATGAGTTGTGATAAAAAAGAGAATGCATGAATATGTGAAAAAGTGAAGAATGGATAGTTATGTTAGCTTTGAAATTGTATAGGTTGTTATATAGGTTAGGTGGGAAGTTTAAGTTGGTCAAAGATTCAAATTCAAGCTCACTTAACCAAATATACATCCTACCTTGACCCTAACCCCATTACAATCTTAAAGAAAAGACCTCATGATATATGTATGCATGCATTGAATAATTGTTGATTGTTAGATGAAAAACAAATCTTAAAAAGCATGATTAGAGGAGAAGTGAGTGGATGGACCCAATACACTTGAGCGATTAGAACGGATACACGTCTGGTGAGAGTTCGATGCTCAATTACATGTTTTCACCTAGAATCATCACTTATCTTGCAAGTTTGTATAATCTTTAATAACTCAATTCAATTGTGGTTTGGCTTGGTTGTTAATACCCTTAGCCCTTATGCTTATATTGATACTCTTGGGAATTGATTTATTTTAACCAAGTAGTTGCATTCATTTAGATAGTTGCATGTAGGTAGATTGCATATATTTTAGTTTACATTGAATAAGTGATAGTACCCTTTGTTCCTCTTTTGATTTAAGCATGAGGACATGCTTGGTTTAAGTGTAGGGAGATTTGATGCACCACTATTTCGTGGTATATTTTGTGCTTAATTTAGGTGGATTTTATCCACTTTTTACACATTTATTTAATGAAATAGCATGGTTTCATAACTTTCTCCTAATTTGCACTTAAGTGTGAAAACATGCTTTTTGGGCCTTTAATTGATTAATTTTGATTCACCTTTGATTCCACTAGATGCCTTGGTGTGTTTGTTAAGTGAATCTAGGTTGAAAAGGCTAGGGATGAATTAAAGGAATGAAGAGAAAAGCATGCAAAGTGGAGAAATCATGGAAAACCAAGGATTTGGGATGCATTCACCGACGTGCACGCGCAGTCGACGCGCACGCGTGAATTCAAAGTTGCATGGAAACACGTACGCATACATGACGCGTACGTGTGGATGAAAAATTACCAAGCAACGAGTGCGCGTGACCCACGCGTACACGGCGATGCTCGCACGTGACTTCATTAAAGTGAAAATGCTGGGGGCGAATTCTGGGCTTCCCAGGCCCAAATCCAACTCACTTCTGAGCCTATTTCATGCAGAAATCAAGAGGAGTCAAGGGGGGAAGTCATAACTGAATTTTGGAGGGAATGCTTTAGTTAGTTTCTAGAGAGAGAAGCTCTCTCTTCTCTCTAGAATTAGGTTAGAGGTAGATTAGGATTTCTTAGATCTAGATTTAATTCATGCTTTGATTTACTTTTCCTCTTCAATTCCTTGTTCTTCTACCTTTACTTTCTCTAGTTTAGCATTTAATTATTGTAATTCTTTACTCTTATATTGATGCACTCTTGTTTCTCTTGTTTTCTTTTAATGCAATTCATGTTCTATGTTCTTTTATTGTTGATTTGATTTGTTGTTGTTAATTTCCTTGCAATTGAGTAATTGTAGATTTATTTCTCTTGCAATTTGGTTTTACTTTCCTTTTATGCCTTCCAAGTGTTTGATTAAATGCTTGGAAGAATGCTAGAATAGATTTTTCTCCTCTTGGCTTTGGATGAGTAATTGGAGACTCTTGAGTTGTCAAACTCTTTTGTTGATTAATAATTGAAAGTTACTAGTTGATTTGAATTCCACTAAAGCTAGTCTTTCCTTAGGAGTTGACTAGAACTTGAGGAATCAAGTTGATTTATCCCCTTGACTTTCCTTTATAGTTAGAGGTTGACTAAATGGGAACAATGGACAATTCTTGTCACAATTGATGATGATAATGAGGATAGGACTTCTAGTTCTCATTCCTTTCCAAGAGCTTTATTAGCTATTAGTTTTATTCTTGCAATTTACTTTTCTTGTCCTTTATCTAAAACACCAAAATATACGTCTCATAACCAATAACAAGAACACTTCCCTGTAATTCCTTTGAGAGACGACCCGAGGTTTGAATACTTCGGTTATTTTTATTGGGGTTTGTACTTGTGAAAGGATTATTTGTTGGTTTAGAAACTATACTTTCAACAAGATTTCATTTGTGAATTCTTTACCAACCAATTTTATCTTCATCACTCTCTTTATCTCTTTACTCTGCTCTGATTATTCTTTTCTCTTAGTCGGTTTACTCTACTCTATTTACTCTTTTCTCTTAGTCTCTTTACTCTGCTCTCGTTTCTCGGTTTAACGTATGTATTTATAGCTTATGTAAATTTCGGTATGAATAGTTAGCCTGTCCCAAGTATAGGTTCATTAAGTCTATACTGAAACAGTTTAACTTTTCATATTATACTTAGCCCAAGGTGCAACTCAAGAACTAACTATGTTGCACCTAGTTCGTTTACTAATCTCTGTTAGTTTCTGTCATTAAAACTTTACAAACTTTCTCTCCGATTCTTATCTTTTCTTCAACTTTTTATCTTTCCTTTCTCTTTGCCTCACTAATATGTTTTTACCCCTCCTTAAGTGTTTTATTAAGGTGATTATGAGATTTTGAGCTTAAAGTTGTCTTTCTAAAGTTTTTATAAAAATCTGTCTTTTTCGTATTATTTTATTAATATATTTTAGAAAATTACCCCTTTTTAACTTTTAACCTTTAAAATTCACTTTTTACCACCCGTAACTTTTAATATTTCTACTTTAACTATCCTAACATTTAAAAATTACAAAATAACCCCTCAAACACCAAAATAATTACAACCTTGCCCTTTTTAAGATCTAAAAGGTGTTCTTCAATATTCTTCATCACACTCAAAGTGTTCTTCGTGTTTTTCGTAAATTTTTCAAATTCTTTCTCTGTTTTTACACGTTTTTCAATCTTTTCAGCAACCGATTTTTACCATAATTCAAAATAAAATTGCAGCCACTAAAGCCCCTTATTTCCTACTGGATTTCAACACAAATTCAACCCCAATTTGAGTCCTAGGGTTCGAAATTTCAGCAGCCACAAGAACATACATTCATAGCTTGAATATCATCAAATTTCATCAACTTTTCACTAAAATTTCAACAAGAATCATTCATATAAAAAATCAATTTCAAGCATAACCAAACCATATCATAATCACACAACTCAAACACAATTAATCAAGATTAATTTTACCAAAACCTACCTTGATTTGCTGCCTCAAATTCGGTTATGCTTTTAGGTTTTCTTTTTGCACTTTTTCTTCCTAAAACACATCGGGAACAACTTTGAATCCATAAAACCTCAACTGACCAAAACTTAATCAACATGTTAGGAAGGGATTCCTCACCTTAAACCTGATAGAAATTGAAGATTCTTGGCTCACAAGTCATGCTAAGCAAGAGATCTAAGGAAGAACATCAAGAAAACACATGTTTTAAGCATGCTTCCTTGAAAACCAAATTCAAAGGGGAAAGGGACAGCCATCTAACCTTATTTCCAGCCTTGATAAGTTACATGGTTATGTAGAGGTAGAAGAGAGGATCATTTTGGTGTAATCAGATTTTTTATTTGAGTTTTAGTTCAAAAGAAATCAAGTTTTGAAGATTAAATTGTCATGAAAGTTTCTCTTTTTTCTCTCTTCTCATTTTCGGCCAAAATGAAGAAATGAGACAGCCTTGGAGGTATTGGGGGGGTAAAGTGAGTTGTGATTGGTTGGCTTGGAGGTGGATTAAAATAATATTAAAATATCTTAGATGTATAACTACTAAAACTAGATATATCGGTACACTCGTAAAAACATTTCTAAAAATTCTTTTCTGAGCTACTAGCATAAATGGCACCAGTAACATATTTAATATGAGAATGGAACATGTATGATGAGGCCTTAGCATCGCTAAAGTCATCAGAGAGTGCTGGTGCTAAGCTGCACCAGTAAACTGTGAACCCGGTTAAACCGATTTCCTGTTTTTAACTAAAACAGACTAGATAACCTTATAATATCATTCAAGCATATTCTAATAATAATATAATGATAATATTATACTATTATCTCTCTTCTCTACTGAATTGAGTCCGGTTTGTCAAACAGAGACTATTTACGAAAACTAGAATCAAAACTCCTAATCGATACGGTTCAAAAACTAAGTTCTTCGTGATTGCGTTATCGAGCTTGCCTCAGAAGAGGTTCTAGCTTAAGGATGACATAATGACAATGAGGATTGAGATGCTTGATGATACGACAGAGGATTTCCTTTTACTGATCTTCCGGAGAAATTCGTGACTTCAGAAAAGATCTCACATACTCGAAAAACGAGGTTGTTACATTCTACCCTCCTAGAAGAAAATTTTGCCCTCAAAATTTCAGCCATGTGCAGAATCCATCTTCAAGCGATCTATTTCCTTCAAGCCATCCTGATGAAGAGATCGATCCATCCCTTACAGCATCCAAATCTCACATACTCATAGCAATGGAGATAATAATAGCTATGAAGATAGTTGTGGCTCACATTGATTCGTTGTTCGAATTTCGATTAAACCATGCCTATTCATAGTCATTGAGGTCTTATCCGCACCAAATAATCAATATTAAGGTGATCAATATTAATATCTCAAGTTAACCACGAATATTCCCAAAATGAGCGCTCATAGACATTCATGCACAATGTATCTTAAAGATACCCTAATAGCATGAGACACACAAGCAGAGTATGCAGTAAAGCATAGTCAGTCCATTTTCCAGGCTCTACTGGAAACGAAATGCTCTGATACCAAATTGTAACGATCTAATTTCTGGTACGTCATAATCATACTAGAAACTAAGCGCTACCAACTTGTCTTCCTAATTATTATCTATCATTTATTATATGAGCCTAATTAGTTGTTAAAAGTGTAGTTATTTTGCGAGGTACTTTTTTTTAAATGTTTGGATTAATAAATAGAATCATTCATAATCAATTCACAAATAATAACAGATAAAATAGTTATAAACAACCACACATAAATACATCACAAGCAGTTGATAATATTCGCTAATCCAGCCTTTATTAGAGTATAGACTTTTAGCTAGAACACCCCCTAGATATAGCTAAATAATATCTATATACATAGATATACACACAACATCCCAGGCCCTGATTTATTCAAGAAGTCCCTAAGCTGGCACCCAAGCTAGCCTAGACTCTATACTCACCTAGTCCCTCTAAACTACTAAAGCGAGGAAAAGTCCGTTCTAGGTCTTCAAAACTCATGTCAGGTGGAATGTCATCAAAAGGTGGAACATCATCTACTACTCCTTTGCATGATCAGACATTGCCATATGATGTCTCTCTGGTACCACATCAAGTAGCCACATAACAGGAGTCTCGTACACAGGATTTACGTTAAAGTTTGCATACAAACAGGGTGCAGACGTTGGTTGGTCTCACGGTATATACATATAAACAGAGAATGAGAGTCACCCTAGACTCAGAAGACCATCTAAAATAGAATCCTCTTTGCGAACGATCGTTAGCGAACTACGGAAGGGTACTCACGCTTCCATCTTAAGGGGGAAGGAAGAGAAAAGGGGTAAGAATTGCAGAGTTCTTAGTAGGGTCGGGGTTATTAGTTACGTTCATTAATTCTATGTTGTTTAGCAGACGAATAGCAAAATACAAAGAAGCAGTAAATAGAAAAAATAGATAAATAGAGAAAAAAGAGAAAACAGAAAGCAAAACACGAACATAAGAATATAAGAAAATAAGACACAAACGCAGAGAATAGAATACAAACAAACAAAGCACACATTCATTCAACAATCAAAACAGAGGAAATGCACAACCAAGTATGATGCATGTCTGTCCTATGCAAGCCATGAGCTCACGTGTCGGTTTACACGCTACATCCCGACATTCACTAGGGACTAGTCCTAGATATGGCTTCCCATTATGTCCTTCGTGCATACGTGTTGGTGGTTAAGAATACCACTCCTTCATAACTACTGGAAGTCGGCGCAAGACTCGAACCCTTAATATACACACAAGGGGAAACAATGATCCTCAGTTCGTGGGCTTCCTCGAGATCAACACACAAACAAAACACGATCCTCATTTCGTGGATCTCCCCGAGATCAATACACAACAAACACGATCCTCAGTTTGTGGGTTATCTTTGAGATCAATACACAACAAACAACGATCCTCATTTCGTGGGTTTTTCCGAGATCAATACACAACGAACAACGATCCTCAGTTCGTGGGTTATCCCCGAGATCAAAGATTATCAACTGTTCATGGGTTATTCCCGTAATCAATGATTATCAATTCGTGGGTTTTACTGCTCTTCTCTCTTTATCTCTTTACTCTACTCTGATTATTCTTTTCTCTTAGTTGGTTTACTCTACTCTATTTTCTCTTTTCTCTTAGTCTCTTTACTCTGCTCTCGTTTCTCGATTTAACGTATGTATTTATAGCTTATGTAAATTTCGGTATGAATAGTTAGCCTGTCCCAAGTATAGGTTCATTAAGTCTATACTGAACCAGTTTAACTTTTCATATTATACATAGCCCAAGGTGCAACTCAAGAACTAACTATATTGCTCCTAGTTAGTTTACTAATCTCTGTTAGTTTCTGTCATTAAAACTTTACAGACTTTTTCTCCGATTCTTATCTTTTCTTCAACTTTTTATCTTTCCTTTCTCTTTGCCTCACTAATATATTTTTACCACTCCCTAAGTGTTTTATGAAGGTGATTATGAGATTCTAAGCTTAAAGTTGTCTTTCTAAAGCTTTTACGAAAAACTGCATTTTTCGTATTATTTTATTATTTTTATTAAAATATTAATTTTAATTAAATATTATTATTTATTATTTTTTTAATATATTTTAGAAAATTACCCCCTTTTTAACTTTTAACCTTTAAAATTCACCTTTTATCATCCGTAATTTTTAATATTTCTACTTTAATCACCCTAACTTTTAGAAATTACAAAATAACCCCTCAAACACCAAAATAATTACAACCTTGCCCTTTTTAAGATCTAAAAGGTGTTATTCAATGTTCTTCATCACACTCAAAGTGTTCTTCGAATTTTTCATAATTTTTTCAAATTCTTTCTCTATTTTTACCCGTTTTTCAATCTTTTCAGCAACTGATTTTTACCATAATTCAAAATAAAATTGCAGCCACTAAAGCCCCTTATTTCCTACTTGATTTCAACACAAATTCAACCCTAATTTGAGTCATAGGATTCGAAATTTCAGCAACCACAAGAACATGCATTCATAGCTTGAATATCATCAAATTTCGTCAAATTTTTACCAGAATTTCAACAAGAATCACTCATATAAACAATCAATTTCAAACATAACCAAACTATATCATAATCACACAACTCAAAAGCAGTTAATCAAGATTAATTTTACCAAACCCTACCTTGATTTGCTGCCTCAAATCCGGTTATGCTTTTAGGTGTTCTTTTTGCACTTTTTCCTCCTAAAACACATCAAGAACAACTTTGAATCCATAAAACCTCAATTGACCAAACCTTAATCAACATATTAGGAAGGGATTCCTCACCTTAAACATGCTGGAAATTGAAGAGTCTTGGCTCACAAGTCAAGCTAAGCAAGAGATCTAAGGAAGAACATCAAGAAAACACATGTTTTAAGCATGCTTCCTTGAAAACCGAATTCAAAGGGGAAAGGGATAGCCATCTAACCTTATTTCTATCCTTGATAAATTACATGGTTATGTAGAGGAAGAAGAGAGAATCATTTTGGTGTAATTAGAGTTTTGATTTGAGTTTTAGTTCAGAAGAAATCAAGTTTTGAAGATTAAATTGTCATGAAAGTTTCTCTCTTTTCTCTCTTCTCATTTTCGGCCAAAATGAAGAAATGAGACAGCCTTGGAAGTCTTGGGGGTGAAAGGTGAGTTGTGATTGGTTGGCTTGGAGGTGGATTAAAATAATATTAAAATATCTCAGGTGTTTAACTACTAAAAATTAGGGGTGTTCGCAGTGCGGTTTTGTTCAGTTTTTGAGAGACATGTCATCTGATCCGATCGTTTAATTAAACTGCGGTTCGGTTTAGTTCGGTTTGTTTGTCGTGGTTCGTTTTGTTCAGTTTTTCAATCAATTCAAAAAAAATACTACCATACTATTTCACAAAGTCTTATATATTGAAATCGACAAACACAAATACATAATTGAAATCAGCAATCCAGTGTCACCCATATTCTCACTTGAACTGACATCAAACTTATTAAACAAATACATTAAACAACAAAATTAAGTTATAAGCAATTTACAAAATCAAGATCTTGTTTAAAAAATCAAGCAATTTACAAAATCATTAACCAACCAGCAACAATACCAACAATAAAGTAATTCAACAAAAGTAATTCGTCAATAATACAATATGAGGTAATCTAATACCTCAAATATGCTTCTATTTTTTCGTTATTAAAATTTATCTTACCATACTGATTTTAATCTAACCCTATCAAGATCCAAAACCTCCAACCTGTGATAAATCATACTAAATCACTTCAAAACTCAAAAGTAATTCAGTTTCAGTAATTCAACAGAACAGCAAAACAAAACAAAACAAAAGCAGTTTCAGTAATTCAACAGAACAACCAGCAAGGCAGCAACAATGAAATAAACAAGTCAACAACCAGCAATAATCCATCAATGGCGATTGACTTATTGAACATAAATTAGTTAAATTACTTAATTAGTTAACTCGCTGGCAGCGCTGGATGCTGCTGGGAAGAACGCTGTTGCCTGCTGGGTCGGTGCTCGCTGGGAACTGGGAAGAAGGATTCGGTGCTGGTGGCTGGTGGGAATTGGGAAGTGTAAAAGGCTTCGAGAAGAGCCTGAGAGCAGCAAACTGCATAAGCTTCAACTGACATCAAACTGCATAAACAAATACATTGAACAACAAAATAAATTTAGCACCAATTTACAAAATCAAGATCCTGATTACAAAATCAAGTAATTTACAAAATCAAGATCCTGTTTACAAAATCAAGCAATTTACCAAATTATTAAACAACCAGCAACAATACCAACAATAACTTATTATCAACATTCAACAATAAACTGAGCAATAAACTGACCAGCAATAAAATCAATAACTAGCATCCAGCAATACCAAATTATCAAGAGTAAACTGAACAAAAATTGAACAATAAACTAATCTCAATAAACTGAACAATAATTCAATAACCAGCAATAAACAGCAACCAGCAACCAGCAATAACCAGCAATAAACAGCAACTAGCAACAATACCAATAATAAAATAATTCATTAATAATTTAATTCCAAGTTACCAACTTTACCTAACAAACACTCAATATTGACTCGGGCAAACAGCAAACAATAAACAGCAAACAGCAAGTTACCCAACAATGCATCAATAAACAACAGATGGTAAACATTACCTGAATCGGTGGCTCGGGCTCCATATTGACTTGGGAGGAAGGCTGTGTGGGAGACTGGGAGGTGCTAGGTTAAATTGATGATCGTGGCCAGAACCCAGAAACACTGCTGGCCTGCTGGGTTAGTGGGTGGCGTGCTGGGCTGAAGAGGAAGGCTTCGCGGTGGTGGGACTTGGGAGGATCTCTGTTCTGTCCGCAAAGAGGAAGGCTTCGCGTTGGTGGAAATTGGGAAGAATGTGGGTGTCGCAAGTGTGGAGACTCAAGGACGTGGGTGGCTGGCTCTGTGGCTGGGTGGTGGGTGCGCAAAGGGAGAGATTTGGAGAAGAGAGATCTACTGTATACTGAACTAGGTTTCGATTGGGGATTTGGGGGTTAGGGACGCTGGACGCACACTCGCGTAGCACTATAGTAGCACTCGTTTCATTCGTTTGGGGGTGGGGGTCTGGAGTTAGTAGTTTTTAGGGGTTATTTGCCGAATCGGTTCGATTCGGTTCGATTAGGGTTTTCATGGTCAAAACCGAAAATCGAACCGAACCACAAAAAAACAACAAAAATTATTTTTTTCGATTTTTTTGGTTATCAATTTGTCCGGTTTTTGGTTATTTCGGTTCGATTTGTCGGTTTAATTCGGTCCGGATCAATTTTGAACACCCCTACTAAAAATAGATGTATCGAAACACTCGTAAAAACATCTCTAAAAATTCTTTTATGAGCTACTAGAATAAATGGAACTAGTAATATATTTAATATGAGAATAGAACATGTATGATGAGACCTTAGGATCGCTAAAGTCATCAGAGAGTGCTAGTGCTAAGCTACACCAGTAAACTGTGAACCCGGTTAAACCGATTTTCTGTTATTAACTAAAACAGACCAGGTAACCTTATAATATCATTCAAGCATCTTCTAATACTAATATAATGATAATATTATACTATTATCTCTCTTCTTTACTGAATCGAGTTCGGTTTGTCAAACAGAGACTATTTATAAAAACTAGAATCAAAACTCCTAACCGATACGATTCAAAAACTAGGTTCTTTGTGATTGCGTTATCGAGCTTGCCTCAGAAGAGGTTCTAGCTTAATGATGAAATAATGACAATGAGGATTGAGATGCTTGATGATACAGCTGAGGAGTTTCCTTTACTGATCTTCCGAAAAAATCTGTGGCTTCAAAAAAGATCTTGCGTACTCGAAAAACGAGGTTGTTACAGATAAAGCCTAAAATAAAATTTTATTGATAATTCTCTAATGGATGATAATCTATCTATGCTTTGAAAGTGTTTAATGTTAGCATTATTTCATGTCTTAATCTCATGCTTAATGCATGGTCACTTTTGTTTCTCCTTTGTAGTTTTTTTTTATCTATTTGGTCTCAAGAAAAATGGTGTCATTGAGTTTGAAGAATTTGTTCGATCATTGGGTGTTTTTCACCGAGATGCATCTATGAAAGGCAAGATCAACTGTAAGATAGAACCATTACATATTAGTGATTCATATTCATACCCCATACCTTTTTTTTTCTCCCTCAAGAATCATATCCATGATTTATTATATTGGACTACATAAATGGTTTGTATTCAATTATTTATCATTTTATTAAGTTTCTTATAATGATTTTGCAGTTGCTTTTCAATTATATGATCTAAAGCAGACAAGGCATATTAAACCCAAAGAGGTAGAGTGCTTTTTCTATTTCCTTTAACAAATTAGCATTAAATATTAGCGGCTAATATTGCTTGCTCTTTGAAATATATGAATCTTCTATTATTATTGTTAGTTTCAATATTTTATATGCATATATTGTCAAAAAGAAATTTCCGATCATGGTTTTTGGTTTAATTTATTATTGCATTGGTTCAAGTAATAATGGTTTCGTGCAGTTGAAGGAGATGGTGTTGGCACTTCTGCACGAGTATGATCTTGTGCTTTTAAATGATATTGTGGAATCCATTGTGCATAAGGTTCTTATGATTCCTCACTTTAATTACTACTTTTCAAATGGTTTACTGGTTTTAGGGTATTTGTTAGTCAAATTTAGCTGTTATTTGAAATCTATATGCTTAAAGGTTTTTGTTCCCATGCCTAATGATTTGGTTCTGTTTCTTCAAGTATGTTTTCTCTTGTGATGTTGCTTTGTATGGATTTTGCCATGTATATATCGTTTGGTGCATGTGATTAGTTCTTTAAGGAAATAGTTAAGTAAAAAATTTAAGTAGCTTAATCAGGTTTGTGGATCTAGCTGTTTAGATTTTTTTAAAATAATATTTTTTTATTATTTTGTTTCTCAAAGTCTCAAAGAGTTATTTGACAGTTTTTTGTGCTCAATTTTCAATTTCATATATTCTCTTTTTTGTTTGTTAGTATACCCGGAAATTGTTTGCATAAATTATATTGTTGTAAATTGCATAAAGACTGCGATGAAAACTTTAATATCAGGGATGGCAAGATCAAGATTGAGGTGCCATATTTTTCACTGTGATTTGGATCTTGGTTGCATTGGTTTTGTTTTATTTTTAATTTTTATTGATTTGGTAAGTAGTTTTAACCTTTTGTGTGTTGTTCTGATTCCAGCGATCCCAAAATCTTTATAGCACATGAGAACGAGTTTCTTGAAGGAAGGGAAGGACCGAGTGATAAGCTTGAGGTCATCATCAGCGAGAGACATACGCTTCAGTTGAAGCTTCTTGAGTAAAGGATAGGAATCGGCAAATGCGGAGTCAAACGGAGAGAAGTGGGCACCCCATTTAAGTGATATTTAACAGTAAATTTTCATGTTTTAGAATGTTGAATCGGTGGAAATAGATGAACTTGCATTCTATTGTTTTTATGTCACTTAATTTACTACCCCTTTAATTAGTTTTTAAAATTGAGTTTTCAATTGAAAAAGAAAAGAAAAAACTAAAATCAGAGAGACAAAGCATCAAACCTTCCTCAATCTTTAATTTTTGATAGATTAATTATCCATTTTCTTCTTTGCATTTCATTGTTCACCTGAATTACCCCTATCTTTTCTGGTTTGCTATTTCTTTTGTGTTTGTGGCTGTTTCTTTTTTACTTAGTGTTGAATTACAGAAGAAAGAAAAATTTAAATACATGTGGTCCTTAGAACTTGCAATCAGTAATGCAGATTGTTTCTAATCTTTTTCAATATGTTTGGATTCCGCTCTTCCCCTCCCTCAATTATGAATGCTATGTTGATCAATGGTTGTCATGTTAGACAGGATTAAGTAAATTTCAGTGAATTATGCGAGTTAGGGAAGAAAGTATTCTATTTTTATAATTGTTATGACATAAAAATAATTTGGAGTTTACTCATGAATAATTTGAACTGTTTTAGTTGTGCTTGAATTAACATAATGTAAAGTTCTTTGAAAAAAAAATATATTTCAGTTTAATTATGAAAAATTATTTACTAGATTTTGAGGGCATTTAATTATTAAAACATGTTTGATACTTTTTTAATAATCACAATTTTTATCATATTGATTTCAAAACTCATGTACAAATATAACAAGAAGGCTCTTTTAATAAAAAAGAATAAAAAATAGCAACAAGAATTATATAATGTGAAGTCTTTCCCATTATACATATATATGATTGAGGGATTTACTGAAGTCTTTTCCATGATCGTCATTTACAAAGAAAATTCTGTAATGTGAAGTCAGAATCATACTAATTTAAACAAGATAATTGTATATTTGTGTTATTCTTATCACCCTCTAGATACTCCATATCTATCAGACTTTTTATTATTTTCTTTATGTTTGTGGGTTTTATTGGGAATTTGAGCTGTTTCAAAAAAAGTTTGTTATCAGAAATAAGTTCAATTTATTATTATATTAGACTTTGATATTTATTTACGTGTGAACATATTCATATACTTCATTATTCTATTGGACTTTATTATTCTATTAGTTCTTCATTTAATTTAATTTTTGTTATTTTTGGCAACCTAGCTACGTACTCTTTCTCAAATATATAAGATTATAATTCAGGTTTCAATCTTAACCTCGGAACTATTAATGATGATGGAAAGTTGAAAAGTGACCAAGACTAATGAGAAATTTATTTATTATTATATTTCATCTCTAATGTGAAATTTTTTTCATAATTAAATCTAATTATTTTTCATTATAAGATTTATAGTTTAACTCAAATTTTTAAGAATTGAAATTTAAAATTTGAATTTAGAATAAAAATATAATTTTAAAAATTTTAATTTTAAAATTAGTGAATTTAAAAAAGAATATAAATTCTTTTAGAAGATGCACTTCTTTTCATTGTATGAAAATTTTTTATTTTCATTTATTGTTGATGATCATAATAATCTCCCTGTAATTCGTTTTTTAGGTGGGTTTAGATTAGAATAATAGATTGCATAATGGATGAAGGGAAAGGGAGAGAGCAAGGCTATATATAGATATATCCATATAGGAACAGGATGTCATCTCTCGTTAATATGTTTAATTTGCTTTCTAATTAAGTGGTATGATTTTTGTTTAAGTTGGATTGTGGAAGATGTATGATGATGCATTTATTTTTTTACAGCAATGACAAATGAACAACTAATTAATAGAGAGCATCAAATGATGGATGAAATAAACTAAACTATTTATAGGAAAAAGAAGGTTACTATATATTTCTTGAAATATCCTTACAAAATTTCATTGTTGCTAGGTATTTATGTGTGTTCATTGCTAATAACAGATTGTTCAAGAGACAATAAATATTGAAACGGAAACTACGCAACTCTAAAGTCTCAGGTGTATAACTTATGATGTTGCTTAACTTCTTTATTAATACACACATCAAATCAAATCAATATATATGTATCCACTAAACACTACAATAACTCCTTAATAGACAGAATAAATGAGCAAAGTCACTGAGGAGTTGGATTCTATTTATTTCTCAATGAAGAGAGCCTCAAAATTGAGCAAGCAACTTGGTAGACAGGTCAATTTCTAAAAATTCAACCTTTTTAATTTTCACCCACAATAGTATATGAATCATTCATTGACTAACTGTTTTGTTCACTTTGCTTTTCATGACAAGAGATTGCTACTGACAAGTGTATTATGATGCTATTGCTCCTTATTGTCATTGGAGTGATAGCTATCGTTATTATAAAGGTAAGAGTCTGTTTACTTATTCAAATGATATATATTCCTTTGAATACATCTGATTTACTTGCTTAGTAGAAAGTGCTATATTGTTATATTGTGTAATTTTTTATTTTTTATTTTTGCTTTCTTATATGCCCTTGACTTTGACACCAAAATAAAATTTAGATATTGATGAAGGTAATTTGGCTACATATTAAAATAGTTAATACGAAGTTGAATTTGATTAATATTCCAAAAACTTGTGCATGTGCAGCATTGCTCTTAGTTAAAAAAGAGTTAATATCAACATGATTTTTTTTATTAAAGCATTATGCATACTACATGGTTGGTTTGAATTTGATTAAGAGGACATTTGATATTGTAAAATCTATGACTTATTATAATAATATTTTGTGTAAGAAAATTTGGAATATGCATGCAAGTATTATTGCTACCTTTCCATCGCATAACTTGCCTCTTTCTCATTTATTAATTGAGCAACTCAGAGAGTTTTTGTGAATTGTGCAAGATTTCACAAACCAATGTTAGACTGGTTTGCAAAACAGTATCTTATTTTTGTATTTATTTATTTGCTTATTTTAGAGTAAATCTTGAATTCGGTCTGAAATTTTTTTTAATATTAATTGGATTTTAACAGGTTAATTTGCATTAAATAATTCACTTTTATACTATTTTGATGATAATATTAAACACATAATTTGGTGGCCTTTCATGATTGAATTACTAAATATGAAAATCAGGTATCAAAATGCCAAACATTGATTAAGGTAATTAGACTTTTTTATCTTGTTTGGTGGATTAGATAATACTTATTTAGTGAAATGACAAGCTTGTAATTAATTAATTCGTTAGAAGGGGCAGGCTTAGGTTTTGATGGTTATAAAATAATAGTTACTTTAAAATCTCCTTTTAGCTTTGTATAGGGACACCAGGACATAGAAAATATATCAATTTTAAAATTTAAGAATGATGGAATGTGTCGATTGATGTTGAAGGATGCACTACATGCTTATATGCTTTTGGATTATGCTTCAATTCGGATTTTTCCCAACCAAAATAGGTTAGGTTTTATTACGTGGAGAGTTAGAACTAGGTTTTCTAATTGAAATTAAATTTATGACATGAACTCTTTCAGTACTATATTAGTATATTTTAAAGTTGCTTTGGAAATGTTATTATCCTTATGACTTTTGTCGGTAGATTTAATTTTGCATCAAGTATTGATTTATTATGAATCTTTTCCATATGTGAATCTTCTAATTGTATGGAAGAAGTCAAGGTTACCAGGTCGAGTTTTTTTTATGGGTTCTGTAGGTTTCGTTGGGGTTCCAATTGCGCTCCTTCGTATTATTAAAATTAGCTATGGTCGTTGAAATTCATTAAGAATTTATTTGGTGCTAATTTTTTATTGGAACCCAATTTTGTTTGTTTAATTCATTGTTTCTTCAATTGTTGACGCTCTTTTTAGACCTTAGTGGCTGCTCTCTATGTGCTGGGTGTGCATGTGATTAAAGACAGCTTTGGTTCAGGTTGTAACACCCTAACTACCAAAACTCACGCTTCTGCCTGCGCAACTCTGATAGCTCGGAAATTACGACGACACTTATACTATTTAATACTAAAATATGAGCCTGTTTAAATCTTTAAACCACAAAACTGCTCCCAAAAATACTTTTGCTATACAACATACATCCATGCATACCATATAACTTACAAAAACTCATAAAGGATACATCCATATAGATACATATATTTATAAATAATATTACAAGAAGTAACTAATACAATTCCTATCCCTCTTACAGAATATATCAAGATAAAGGCGAGGGTACAATAAAACATAACTAAAACAATACAGAGCATCACAACAACAATTAAATAAACTCTTCGTGACTTCAGTGCCCATATCCTGAAAGGGAAAAAAATGTAGGGGGTGAGAACATCATCCGCAAAAGGGTTCTCAGTAGAGAATTTTTGGAAATTGCTGTAATAGGATACGTGAAGATAAATCGTACCAGTGATTAATAACCGTCTTATGCCTCTTTCCAAAACAACAGTTTACAATAAAAGAGAAATCTGAAATCCTTTTCCGAAAGAGGAACCATTCAATTCTCAAAAACTCAAAAGTCTTTCAAAAAGGTTTAACCATGCTGAACCAAATTAGCATTTCATACTTTTCCAAAACCAAAAACACAAAACCGAAACCAATCATCGGTCCATCTCATTTCAACCACGGCCCTAGGCCCAAACAATCCAACCATCAACCAATCACCACAATCCAACAGAGTCCCAGATGCAAACACAGATAGGAAGTTCAAGCACAAACAAACAGTTACAACAAGTAGAACAATTAGCAGTTAATCACAAAGGCAAACCATGTACAATATGCACACCCAAACAATGTCACATAGATGCATATGATGCATGCCTGTCCTAGTGGCTGATGATATCATCTGTCAGTTATATAGCCAATCCGACACGTCCTGGTAGCTAACCATGGACAGAAACACCCATCGCGGAGCAAGTAGGTTTGAGCTACAACACCATTGCTACTACCCGCTCAACCCAGAGCCAGTGGAATAACCACTACTGCGGCTACTACCCAGGCAGGTTTTTAAAAGCTCAACCTGGAGCGAGTGAAATCACCACTACTACCGCTACTATCCAGGCGTCACAGTCTCTAACCTGGAGCAAGTGGGACGAACCACAACCCTTGCTACTACCCAGGTATCTCAAGCATACATTCATTCAGTCCCAGCCATGGATCAACATCCATCTCAGCCATCCGGCTTAAATTCATAATTCATAATCAGCCATACGGCCCATAACTCATTCGGCAATCAGCCAAAAATTAATATTATACACAGCCATTTCGGCTCACGGTTCAATCCAGAACCAGCCAATATTCATAATCATACACAGCCATTTCGGCCCATAACAAAATAGCACTTCCATCATTCAACATATTCAAATTCATAAAACCGGCATTTAAGCCATAAATCACTTTTCTCAAGCCATTTCACTTTGAAATCAAGTTTCAACTCTTTTCAGCTTTGGCTTTAAAGATCTCATTTCTCAAATCATCTCAGGCTCATAAGCCACTTTTACTCAAGGCAAATTCCCCTTTTAAAAACAATGCCACTCTCGGCATCCTCTTTACAAAACTTCCATAATCATGGCAAGTTAAAGATTTGTTTCAAAGTATTCAAAATCACCCATCCAACAATGGAATTTTATAACAAAAGTTTCTCGGCAGAGTCCCAAGTCTTTAGGGAAGGTCAACCTATATCAATTCCTTAAAATTCATTGAAACTCTTAAAATCATAGATTCTCAGTTCAAGTAAATAAAACTGAATTTATTATGAAACCGACCATACAAAATCACAAGTTCCAACCCGGTCCAAAAATTAACTCATTTGAAGTGGAACCGGTTCATTTGAATCAAACCATTTTCAGGTTTCTTTTTGGAACCCATTTTTCTAACTCTTCCAAAATGCCTCAAACTTAATTACTCAATCAAAAGTCTAGATTCCTTTAAAATCACTAAAAGCTCCTTTTTATATTGAAATCAATATTAGAGCATCATTCTTTCCTTCAGTGATTCAAACGGTAAAAATAGTTCATTTCTAAATAAGCCGAACTCAACGCATAAAGCTCATTAAATAAATTAAGCTTGAAAACATAAATATTCTCTTAATAAATCAAATAATACAATTTCTCAAATCCAACCCTTTTTAAATAACTTTTCAAACAAGACTAGGATTTTGTAGAAATTTCGGCAACACCTCCCCTAAAACTTGGAATTTTGCCACCCGGTTCGGGTCCCAACTAAACCGTTTCTCATTCCTTTTCAACAGCTCAAAACCAGAAATCAATTCAAAAGCAAGCTAAATCCAACAGTCGCCTCAGTGGCATATCTCAAGGAACCATTTCAAAATTAACTCAATATCAACCGATTTCACTCATTTCTAAAGCTTTAAAGAATCGGTTCAGCAACAAATTATTTATCAAAACCAAATCAATTAAAGCAACCCAAGCTGAATTTCAAGAGTATTCTATCTTTCACATCATCAAAATAATTGACTCAATTCAAACCAATCCTCAACGGATTAAACTCGTATTTCAAATCTTTAAAGAATCAACTTCAAAACATTACATTTCACAAAGCCGCACAACAATTTAGCCAAACAAACATTCATAAGCTTTTGAGACAATCAAATAATACATAAGGCCGATACAATCACTAAATACACATTTTCTCACATCAGTATCCATATGTAATAATTCTAATACATAAAGTATAGTTTTGGAAAATGCCCCTACCACAAAACGCAAATTCCATAATTCAACGTCTCACAGAGTCCTTTCTGCCTCAACTCGAAATCACCGGCAACCAAAACCTCAGCTTCCAGCCACTTTCATAATAACCAAGCAATACTATTCACAACATATAATAACCAAAACTCAATTGTATAGCAATTAAAGCCACAAACCTCAGCGTATGATAATAGAACAGTAACTAAAGGGCTTTCAAATCGAAAACGCTTACCGAACCGAAGGAGGAACGGCTGAATGATAAACCCCATTTGTAGGGTGTATCTTGTATTGATTTTTGGGGATTTTACCACCTTTTACCCACATTTATTCAATAAAATCGCATGGTTTTGTATATTCTCCTTTAATTGTGCTTAAGAGTGAAAACATGCTTTTTAGGTCTTAAAATAAATAAATTTAATTCACCTTGATTCCATTAGATGCCTTGATATGTTTGTTAAGTAATTTAAGGTTTAGGAGGTAAAGATTGGATCAAGGGAATGAAGAAAGAAAGCATGAAAAGTTGGAGAACTCATGAAGAAATGAAAGAACCGGAAAGCTGTCAAGCCGACCTCTTCACACTTAAACGACCATAACTTGAGCTACAGAGGTCCAAATGATGCGGTTTCAGTTGGGTTAGAAAGCTAACATCCGGGGCTTCGAAACGATATAAGATTTGCCATAGTTGCTACACGTATGATGGTGCGCACGCGCATAGTACGCGCACATGCCGTTGCTGCCACCTGGTTCACTTAAAGCACAACGTGGCCAGCGATTTTAGAAGCCTTGTGGGGCCAATCCAACTCATTTCTGATGCTATTTAAGCCAAGAATTGAAGGGGAATCAACATATTTTTTTACCATTATGTTAGTTACCATTAGCTTAGTTTTAGTAGTTAGAGTTAGTTTCTAGAGAGAGAAGCTCTCACTTCTCTCTAGAATTAGGATTAGGTTTAGTTCAATAATCTTAGATCTAGATTTTAATTTTTGCTTTCATCTTCTTCTACTTCTATCTTCTCAATTCTTTGTTGCTACATTCATCTTCTTCTACTCTTTTGTTGTAATTTCCTTTATGCTGTTCTTATATTTTATTGTAGATCTAGTATTGTTCCTTCTACATTCTTCCAATTCAATAAGAGGTAATTCATACTAAATGTGTCTTCTTTGCTTTTCTATTGTTGATCTCTTATTTTTGTAGTTGTAGATTCCTTTAATTCTTGCATTTAATAATGATTACTTCTATTGCACTTTATGTGTTTGTTGAAATGTCTCTTTTAGTTTTAGTGTAGATTTTGTTCCTCTTGGCCTAGGTAGAGTAATTAGTGACACTTGAGTTATCTAATTCCTTTGTTGATTGATAATTGGAGAGATTGCTAATTGGTTTGGAGTGCACTAAAGCTAGTCTTTCCTTGGGAGTTGGCTAGGACTTGTGGCTCAAGTCAATTCATCCACTTGACTTTCCTTTCTTTAGTAAGGGTTAACTAAGTGGTAGCAATGAATAGTTCTCATCACAATTGAGAAGGATAACTAGCATAGGACTTCTAGTTCTCATATCTTGCCAAGAGCTTTGTTAGTTGTTAGTTTATTTTCTTTGCCATTTATATTTCTTGTCCAAAAGCTTAAAAACCCCAAATATAATTCACAACCAATAACAAGACACTTCATTACAATTCCTAGGGAGAACGACCCGAGGTCCAATACTTCGATTTATAAATTTAGGGGTTTGTTTTAGTGACAAATAACTTTTTGTATGAAAGGATTAGTGATTGGTTTAGAAACTATACTTGCAACGAGAATTCATTTGTGAATTCTAAACCATCAAAAATCCAATCATCAAAATGGCGCCGTTTTGCCGGGGAATTGCAATGGTGTTGTGTTATTGGTTATTGTATATATGTGAATATTGTGAATATGTTTGCTTTTTGCTTCTTTGTTAGTTTTTAGTTTGTTCTCTTTATTTGTTACTATTTTTTTGTTTTTGCCCTCTCTTGCTATCATGAATTCTCATTTTGGCTATGAGTGTGATTACAACTATGTTGTAGGTGATGAGAACTTCAATGAAGAAATGCATCAAGGATGGGACAATCAAAGGTGGGAGGAGCCATATGCATATGATCAATCTTCATGGCAACAACCTCCACCAATGCACTATGAAGAAGAGCCATTTTTTGATGCATATCAATCCAATGGCTATGGTGAATCTCCTTGTGACTTTCAAGAGCCACCACCATATGCTTATGAACCCCCTCCTCAACATGGCCCCCAACCACACTCACAAGCCTCTTTTCACCAACCACCTTCTTATGATCCTAATCCATATCCACCATTCCAACAACCATATGAGCCATATGAACCACACATAGAGCCACCACCATCCCAACATCACCACTTTCAAGAGCCACCCCTTCCACATTATTACCAAGGTGAACCACTTCCAATATATGAAAATTTTCAACCACAAGATGAATACTACTTTTCACCACAACCTTCCATGGAAGAATACTCATATCCATTGATCCAAGAGTCAGATGATCCTAATCATATTATCCAAGAGGAACAAGAGTCAAGGGATCATCTCAAGGAAGCATTGGATCAATTTCAAGCAACCATGGAGTGTGTTGTGCAACAAGTGGAAAGAGTGGAAAACATTGAACCACCACAACTCTACCAAGAAGAACAACCTTCCTATTATGAACCCTCTCCGAAAAATGAGGAACCCTTCCACTCACCCCAATCTCTAATGGATGAAACCCTTGGTGTTCTTGTTCAAGGGCAAGAAGAGATGAAAAGGGATGTGCAAAATTTTATGACCGCCTTGGAGGCGGTAACAAATCAATTAGCCTCCCAATGCTTGAATACTCAAGGAACTCCCATGGCTACATGTGGAGAATCGAATGAAGAACATAGCATGAAAGAGAGATTGAAAACTCCGGTGGGAAATGAAGGAAGTTGCTTTGTATTGGAACAATTGGAGGAAGCTTTAATTGTTGAAAACAAGGAAGAAGTGGTAGAAGACTTAGGAGATGCGGAGCCTCCATGGGAATATAGAGTTGAAGAAAACCCCTCCAAGATGATTGAAATTGATGCTAGGGAGGAAAGTGCACACCTTCCAAGGCATATTCCATATGAAGACTTGGATGGGATAGAGAAAGAATTGAGTTCCCTTGGTGATGAAGATCAAGCATCAAGTCTTAGTGGTGAAGAATCCTTTGAGCATGAAGAACCTTCTCCCGTTGGATTTGAAAGCGTTGAGGAGGTAAATTTTTCTCACCCTCCCTATTATGATTTGAGTAAAGGAAAAGGTTTAGATAAAATTGTTAAACAAAGGATTGAGATTAAGAGATCTTGTGAAGAGGTGGAAGTCCCTAGAAATAGAAGAACGAGGGTTGGCTATGCTTTGTCAAGATCTTTGGAAGCATCTTTGCCTAGGTTGCCATCTACACCTTCATTTGAGTGGGTGAAATTCATTTCTATTAGCTTTATTATCCCACTTGAATATGGTTTGCTTGAAACGGATGGCCAACTCAGGGAAGTTTGTGGGATGAAGCGTAAGCGGAAAAGGTTTTGTGGTGGGCGTTGCAAATCAAGGCTCATTATGGTTGATGCATCAAACATGAGATATAAAGGTTGGAGTAGTGCTCAAATAGATGGGTCTAGGAGGATTGTTGGGCACTTCATAGAGGATTCTTCTTGTTCACCACCCGGTTGGACTAATAATGATGATCAACCTCATGACGGGTGTGAAAACAAAGTGTGGGATCCCGGATTACAAGAAGAGGACCAACTTTGGGAGCCCCAAGCTTGTGAAGAACTCCATCAATACTTGGCTCAATCCATAAGAAATCTTGGGGCACAATAGAGAACCAAGCATTGGTGGGAGTTCCAAGATGAATACAAGCACAAGCCACCTTGATGAGGAGCTCCCCATAAGTCCAACTTAAGGACAATAAATAAAAGTGCTAGGTGGGAGACAACCCACCATGGTAAATTCTTTTCAATTTCCCTTTTTGTACATATTGATAGAATTAGTTTAATTTCATGTTTTGTTTAGATAGTTGAGTTTGATTGGTAGTATAATATGATAAATAAGGTTTTGCGGCGTTTTGGTAGCTGTTTGGAGGATTGAAAGGCTTGGATTGGTGCAAGAACTTAGAAAAAATATTTGAAAAACAGAACACCATCCACGTGTGCGCGCACCTAACGCGTACGCGCACCTGAGCATTTTTCGACCATCCACGCGGACGCGCACTGTACGCGTACGCGTAGATGCAAAAATTCGACCCCAGCCAAAAACCCGAGAGTCAAGCCTGCACTGTGCGAACATTGGGCCTAGGGCACAAGTCTATGCACGCGTGCGCGCACCTGGCGCGTATGCGCACATGATCTTAAATTCGCAATGCGCGCGCACGCACACTGTGCGCGCGCGTCGATTACACAATTTGCACCCCCGGTACTTTTACCCGAGAGTTGTGCCAGAGTTGGGCCGACACTATGCCTCCGGCCTAACTCGACGCACGCGTGCGCGCACCTGGCGCGTACGCGCCCTTCAACCAATTTGCCCATTGACGCGTAAACGTGCATGACGCACACGCGTCGGTAAAAAAAAGAGAGAGAGAGAGTTTTTTTCTCATCTTCCATTTTCTTTTGTTAATCACATTCGCATACTTCTACTCTTCCTATTTTCATTTAGTTTTTGTAGCATGTTTTCGTTTTTTTTAAAAAAAAAGCCATTTTAATAATGGTGTTGAACTTTCCTACTCAATTGTTGAGACTTTCTTGCATTATTTTGATGCTTCTTGACTTGTTTGATATTGTTGGGTGATGAAACTTTTAAATCAATGCTTCATCTTGAATGACTCTTGTGTCTTTGTGCATTGATATGACCTCATATTGTCTTTCATGACCCACTTCTTCTCATTTGAACTTGATGCTCAATACACTCTTCATGCTTTAACTTTACTCTTGCATCGAGCTTAATGATATGCCCTAGCTTACATTGTTTTCTCACTCACATGCCTAGCTAACATGTAGTAGGGAATCATACTCTTATTTGGCATTAGCCCCTGCCTATGTTCTAATTGCCTTGATATCTTTGTTATAGGCTTAATTTTCTTTCTTTCTTTCCTTTTGGGTTGGCCACCAATACGGAGGAGAAAGGAAAAGCTTTTAAATGGGGCAACAAACAAGTCATCCGCACAACCTTTTGAAGGAGCTCATCAATTATAGCAACCCATTCACCTTGCTCTTCTTTGCATGCACCGAGGACGGTGCAATCTTCAAGTGTGGGGAGGTCGTCCGACCGATCTCCATGGGTAACAATTTCTTTTTCAACACCAAATTTTTATTTTCTTTGTTAGATTAGCTATTGCATTGCATGATAGGTTGCATGTTAGTTAGAATTTGTACATATTTTTACCACTTCTTTTTATTAGGACTACTTGGTTAGGATGATGATTTCTTTCCCAAGAAACCGTTTTAGGGTAACCTACCAATTTGAAAAAGAAAATTTGTTGAACTTGCTTGAAAGAATGTTTTTTGGAACATGGTTTTTGAGCTAAGAACACAAGCTTGCGAGATTTGAGCCTAATTGCGTGGTTACATCTTATAACCACTTATTCTTCCTTCTTGTGTGCATTATTCTCTTCCTATGATTGTAATATTTGATTTGTTTGATTCTTTATGTCCATTATTTTGTGTATTCATGCATTTATATGATTGAGGCCATCATTTCATTAGCTCACTTACCCAAATGGCCTTACCTTTTATCTTCCTTTGTTAGCCAAATTTGAGCCTACGATTAACCCACTTTGTTCTTAATTTAGCACATTACAAGCCTTAAAGCGAAAAACAATAAATGTCCTTAATTTGGATCTTTGATTAGCTTAGGCTAGTGTGTGTGAGTATCATTCAAGTGTGGGAACCTTGGGACATTGGGTGAATAAAAGGGTAGTTTTGTATTTTTACTGAAATTATTGGAAATTGGGTACATGCTCATGTATTGATCAATTGTAAAACATTATGCATTGATGCTCTTGTATATAGGAAGAAAGAAAAAAAAACAAAAGAAAAAGAAAAGAAAAGAAAAAGAAAAACAATATGAAAAAAATAATAATAATAGAAAAAGAACGAAAAAAAAGAAAAAGAAAGAAATAAAAAGGGGACAAAATGCCCCCAAAGTAATGCTCAAATAAAAGTCAATGCATATGTGTTGTGAAATGAAAAGGGAATGCATGAGTATGTGGAAAGGTGAAGAATGGGTAGTTAGGTTAGAACTTAATTGTATAGGATGTCATAGGTTAGGTGGGAAGTCTAAGCCTATCAAAGATTCAAATTCCAAGCTCACTTAACCAAATATGCATCCTACCTTGACCTTAACCCCATTACAACCTAAAGAAAAGACCTCATGATAATTGTATGCATGCATTGAATAATTGTTAATTGTTAGATGAAAAAAAAAATCTTGGAAAGCATGATTAGGGGAGAATTGAGAGAATCGACCCAACACACTTGAGCGACTAGAGTGCAAACACTTCCGATGAGGGTTCGATGCTCAATTCCTTGATTCCCGGCTTTCACGAGCGTTCTTCTTGCAAGTCTATGTGAACTTCATGTTTATACTTCAATTGGTAGGACTCATGAATCGTTATATGATCTTGGCCCTACTTGTGCATACATGCTCTTGGAGGATTGATTTATTTTTAACCAAGTAGGTAAAACCATTGTGCATTTAGTTGCATATAGTTTAGGTTGCATATAGTTTACTTACATGGAATAAATGTTGATACCCTTTGTTTCTCTCTTGCCTTAAGCAAGAGGACATGCTTGGTTTAAGTGTGGCGAGGTTGATAAACCCCATTTGTACGGTGTATCTTGTATTGATTTTTGGGGATTTTACCACCTTTTACCCACATTTATTCAATAAAATCGCATGGTTTTGTATATTTTCCTTTAATTGTGCTTAAGAGTGAAAACATGCTTTTTAGGTCTTAAAATAAATAAATTTAATTCACCTTAATTCCATTAGATGCCTTGATATGTTTGTTAAGTGATTTAAGGTTTAGGAGGCAAAGATTGGATCAAGGGAATGAAGAAAGAAAGCATGAAAAGTTGGAGAACTCATGAAGAAATGAAAGAACCGGAAAGCTGTCAAGCCGACCTCTTCGCACTTAAACGACAATAACTTGAGCTATAGAGGTCCAAATGATGCGGTTCTAGTTGGGTTAGAAAGCTAACATCCGGGGCTTCGAAACGATATAAGATTTGCCATAGTTGCTACACGTATGATGGCGCGCACGCGCATAGTACGCGCACATGCCGTTGCTGCCACCTGGTTCACTTAAAGCACAACGTGGCCAGCGATTTTAGAAGCCTTGTGGGGCCAATCCAACTCATTTCTAATGCTATTTAAGCCAAGGATTGAAGGGAAATCAACTTATTTTTTTACCATTATGTTAGTTACCATTAGCTTAGTTTTAGTAGTTAGAGTTAGTTTCTAGAGAGAGAAGCTCTAATTTCTCTCTAGAATTAGGATTAGGTTTAGTTCAATAATCTTAGATCTAGATTTTAATTTTTGCTTTCATCTTCTTCTACTTCTATCTTCTCAATTCTTTGTTGCTACATTCATCTTCTTCTACTCTTTTGTTGTAATTTCCTTTATGTTGTTCTTATATTTTGTTGTAGATCTAGTATTGTTCCTTCAAAATTCTTCCAATTCAATAAGAGGTAATTCATACTAAATGTTTCTTCTTTGCTTTTCTATTGTTGATCTCTTGTTTTTGTAGTTGTAGATTCCTTTAATTCTTGCATTTAATAATGATTACTTCTATTGCACTTTATGTGTTTGTTGAAATGTCTCTTTTAGTTTTAGTGTAGATTTTGTTCCTCTTGGCCTAGGTAGAGTAATTAGTGACACTTGAGTTATCTAATTCCTTTGTTGATTGATAATTGGAGAGATTGCTAATTGGTTTGGAGTGCACTAAAGCTAGTCTTTCCTTGGGAGTTGGCTAGGACTTGTGGCTCAAGTCAATTCATCCACTGGACTTTCATTTCTTTAGTAAGGGTTAACTAAGTGGTAGCAATGAATAGTTCTCATCACAATTGAGAAGGATAACTAGGATAGGACTTCTAGTTCTCATATCTTGCCAAGAGCTTTGTTAGTTGTTAGTTTATTTTCTTTGCCATTTATATTTCTTGTCCAAAAGCTTAAAAACCCCAAATATAATTCACAACCAATAACAAGACACTTCATTACAATTCCTAGGGAGAACGACCCGAGGTCCAATACTTCGGTTTATAAATTTAGGGGTTTGTTTTAGTGACAAACAACTTTTTGTATGAAAGGATTAGTGATTGGTTTAGAAACTATACTTGCAACGAGAATTCATTTGTGAATTCTAAACCATCAAAAATCCAGTCATCACTGAACCGACACCGCGGTGGTCTCCGAACCGACTCAGTGGCAGCCTGGCAGCCACCTCAAGCGGCAGCAGCGACGAATTCCAATCACGACGACTGAAACCAGCAGGCAGTGACCATAGTAACCTCGGAATTCAAAAAGGATAAAAACCTTAAATAAAAACCCTTACCGGCAAACTTTTCGGCGACAGAGGCAGCCTCAGCTTCAATTACTCGCAACAGCAACAACAAGCCTAACCATGACATGCCATAATTCGAACTCAGCCCGCAACTAAGGAGAAGTTACTGAGCCAAGCGGCGGCATCCCCGGCGGTGTTTCTGGTGGCCGCAAGACTGCTCCTGGCGACCAGAACAGCGGCACGGCATCTCCCTCTTTCGACAGCAACAACAGTGGTGTTTTCTGGCAACCACCGATTTTCAGCAACAGCAACAAAAGCTCCAGCTAGGCACCGCGGAGCATCAGATGGCAGTGCCGTCGGCCAAGGTGCGGTGGTGGAGACGCCCTCAACCGCGGTAAAATGCGGTAGCTATGGAAGCTCGACGGCGGTAAACACCAAATCGGCGCTCACGGCACTACAGCGGCGGAAAAGGGTCCCTTTTCGCGCATTCTTCTCCTCTGTGCGCGAGGATGCGACGCTGGCCGCGCGACTCCTCTGATACGACGGCGGCCACCCCTGTGTTTGGCGCCGTGGCGACTAGGGACTGGGTGCATCTTCAGTGGCGACAGTGGAGCAGAACGGCGCGGTTCCCTCCTCCTTCGCGACCTTCTCCCTCTCGCCTGAGCTCTGACGCGACGGCGTCGCCTTCACGGGCAGCAGTGGCAGTAGAAAGGCTTCCTCCAGGCCCGCGAGGATGACGGCGGCGAGGCTTGTGGCACGGCGGCAAGGTGTGACATGGTGGCTGATGAGCGGATAATTTATACACTTTTTGGCATTGTTTTTAATATGTTTTTAGTATGTTTTAGTTAGTTTTTATTATATTTTTATTAGTTTTTAGTTAAAATTCACTTTTCTGGACTTTACTATGAGTTTGTGTGTTTTTCTGTGATTTCAGGTATTTTCTGGCTGAAATTGAGGGACCTGAGCAAAAATCTGATTCAGAGGCTGAAAAGGACTACAGATGCTGTTGGATTCTGACCTCCCTGCACTCGAAGTGGATTTTCTGGAGCTACAGAAGCCCAATTGGTGCGCTCTCAATTGCGTTGGAAAGTAGACATCCTGGGCTTTCCAGCAATGTATAATAGTTTATACTTTTTCCGAGATTTGATGGCCCAAACAAGCGTTCTAAGTCAGCTCAAGAATTCTGGCGTTTAATGCCGGAACTGGCACAAGAATGGGAGTTAAACGCCCAAACTGGCACAAAAGCTGGCGTTTAACTCCAAGAAAAGTCTCTACATATGAAAGCTTCAATTCTCAGCCCAAGCACACACCAAGTGGGCCTGGAAGTGGATTTTTATGTCATTTACTCATAAAATTGAGAACCGACAGATGATTAGCTGTGTTGTGACAGAGCGCGTTGAAAATTTTCACTGAGAGGACGGGACTGTAGCCATTGACAACGGTGATGCCCAATATACAGCTTGCCATAGAAAGGAGTAAGAAGGATTGGATAAAGACAGTAAGAAAGCAGAGAGACAGAAGGGACAAAGCATCTCCATACGCTTATCTGAAGCTCTCACCAATGAATTACATAAGTATCTCTATCTTTATTTTATGTTTTATTCATCATCCTCCATAACCATTTGAATCCGCCTGACTGAGATTTACAAGATGACCATAGCTTGCTTCATACCAACAATCTCCGTGGGATCGACCCTTACTCGCGTAAGGTTTATTACTTGGACGACCCAGTGCACTTGCTGGTTAGTTGTGCGAAGTTGTGATAAAGAGTTGAGATTGTAATTGAGCGTACCATGTTGTTGGCGCCATTGATGATCACAATTTCGTGCACCAATGGCGGCGAGCTGAACGGCGGTAGAAGCCCCCTCCCCTCCTTCTTCTTTTTCCCGATTCTACCTTCCCTTTCTTTTCCTTCAGATACTGTGTGTATGTTTAGGTTAGAGAGCAGCAGCTGCTGCTGCTGGTTCAGGGAGGGGAAACGGGTACTGGGTCAGGGTTTTAGGGTTAGGGTTTTTGAATAAAATTAAAGTTAGGGGCATTTTGGTAATTTCAAATAAATTTGGAAATAATATGGTAATTAAAACCCAAATTAAATCCAACACTAGATATATATAGAAAATACTATTTGCTCATCAATTTTTACAAATTACTTTCAATAAAATGCCCAAATCAAAGAATTAGAAATAATATACTTAATTTCTTCATTTTTCCAAAATAGCAATAGTAATATTTAAAATATTACTTACCTAATCCAAATCATATAAAATCCTTATTATTTTATAACTATCAACTTTATAATTTAAATATAGAAAATAATCCAATCATTATAAAATTGGATAATAATCATAACTTATCTCAAATTCAATAAATGAAAACTTGCCTTAATTATCTTTAATAAAATAATTTCTGAAATTAAGGCTATAAATAACTATATGATTTGAGACTTGATCATAATAAGACTTTTTAACAGTTTTGGGTCTTACATTCTACCCACCTTACAAAAATTTTCGTCTTCGAAAATTGATACAAAACGAAAGAAATTTCATAGCAGTTCACCCTTAAACACATTTAAGGAAGAAGCAAAAATATCTCAACATATAAACATATATACGGTTTTTCAAATACTTGGATGGTCGTATGCATAAAGATACAAAGGTAGGAGTGTGATTGCAAAGCAAACATTACAAGATAGACTCAATGCACAAGGTCATATGATCTCAAGGCTTTACAAAACTTGAGGTGCCAAAATAGGGTGCAAATCAAGATAGGCGTTCACAAAGCAAAGTGGTAATTAGTGTGGTAAAAGGCTGCAAAGCATTTTGGTATTTAAACAACTGCATAACGTTCGCGGAGAGGTTTCCATTAAACAACGAAGCTCTTCAAAACTTCATTTAAAATAGCGCATGCCAACTTTAAATTAACTTCGTCAAAATTGAACAATGGTTCCAATCTCAATTAAACAACAGAAAATAAATTCCGTTTAGAATTTCTTCAAGGAGGATTCAAAACTCCTTTTAACAAGGTTCGAAATAAGACTCCAAAAGTATACTTGAAATCGTCATCTCAGAAGGATATTCAAGAAATTAGGTTGTACTTAAAAGGAGTCAAGCCATACAAGAAAAGATCTTAAATCAAAGTAGTTAAAACAAGATCTACTAGGCATGCGACATCAAACAAGCTTTCAATTGATCCAAAAGAACACAAAAGTTATAGAAAAAGACAACTCAATCATTAGTAATTTCTCAAGGATAAATCTTTGACTAAAAACTCTTGTAATGACAATGAGAGGATAAACGATGCACTATTTTGAAACGAATCAAACTAACTCGCATAAGAATGAGATTCACAAGATTGGAAAAACCAAGATCAATAGTAATGCTCACAAGATGTAAGAGATCAGTTAAAAACAAGGTCAAGCATGACATTTTTGGAGATGGAAAGCTTAAGAGAGAATGAGTCCGTTCATAGGAAGAAAGCTGCGAGTCCATCATTTTCAAAAGAACCACAATGACATAAACAATGTAGTAGGCTAAACCAAACTCAAATTAAAATAAATTAAGTGAAGTTTACCAAACGAAACTCAACCTGAGTAAAAGCAAAAAATTCTTTCCTTTCGGAGTTTTGAAAAATACCCAAATACATAATCAAATGAAGATGTGCATTGGAACCGTAGTAAAATTACTAGAAAGTCAATTTGTATTTAAAGAAAGTGCAGTCCCGCAAACCAGTAAAAGTACAGTCGAGGTATTAGGAGTAAATAGTTGTTAAACTGTATAAGAAATCTTCAAAGTTCATATATAGATAAGTATACGTCTATTCAACAGCAATTTTCATAAAAATCTCAAAATTGGCTGTAATCACTGTTAAATAGGAGGAAAAATGAATTAACAATTTCTCTATTAATGGACTCATAATCAGGAGTTAAAAATGCACAGTGCTTTAAGACAAGTTCAAGGCTATATCAATGAATACAGTAATAAAAAAGAACTCAAACAGAGGAGGGTAGATGCAACAAGGATCTCAAACAAGCATATGCACTTACGATCAAACAAGAATGCCTGTGGATAGAGGAATAAAGTTGAAAAATCAAACTACTCCTCAAAAGGATCAGCAAACAAGAACTTCAAGTTAGGACATGAAAGAACAGGTAGACTCGAACGAAATTCAAGACACACAACTGAATAGCCTCGAGAAATAGCTTCTAGCATTCTCAAAACTCGCGATTCACTTTACTCAAAACTCGTATATCATCTATGATAACCCATTAGTACTTTCATATACAAAATTCACTACTATTAAGCCGGCCAAACTTAATACCAAGAATTATGCAATGCAAGCCTAACAGCATTAATCAATAGACCGTCATGTGCATAAAGCTCTAATTCTCGTCATTCGAAAAAACCTAATACATGACAAGCACTCAGAGTATGCAATTGAAGCATAGTTGGTCCATTCCTCAGGCTCTACAGGAAGGACTGCTCTGATACCATAATGTAACACCCTAACTACCAAAGCTCACGCTTCCGACTGCGCAACTCTGATAGCTCGAACATTACGACGACACTTATACTATTTAATACTAAAATATGAGCCTGTTTAAATCTTTAAACCGCAAAACCGCTCCTAAAAATACTTTTGCTATACAACGTACATCCATGCATACCATATAACTTACAAAAACTCATAAAGGATACATCCATATAGATACATATATTTATAAATAATATTACAAGCAGTAACCAATACAATTCCTATCCCTCTTACAGAATATATCAAGATAAAGGCAAGGGTACAATAAAACATAACTAAAATAATACAGAGCATTACAACAACAATTAAATAAACTCTTCGTGACTTCAGCACCCATATCCTGAAAGGGGAAAAAATGTAGGGGGTGAGAACATCATCCTCGAAAAGGTTCTCAGTAGAGGGTTTTTTCGAAATTAGTGTAATAGGATACGTGAAGATAAACTGTACCAGTGATTAATAACCGTCTTATGCCTCTTTCCAAAACAACAGTTTACAATAAAAGAGAAATCTGAAATCCTTTTCCGAAAGAGGAACCATTCAATTCTCAAAAACTCAAAAGCCTTTCAAAAATGTTTAACCATGCTGAACCAAATTAGCATTTCATACTTTTCCAAACCCAAAAACACAAAACCGAAACCAATCATCGGTCCATCTCATTTCAACCACGGCCCTAGGCCCAAACAATCCAACCATCAACCAATCACCACAATCCAACAGAGTCCCAGATGCAAACACAGATAGGAAGTTCAAGCACAAACAAACAGTTACAACAAGTAGAACAATTAGCAGTTAATCACAAAGGCAAACCACGTACAATATGCACATCCAAACAATGTCACATAGATGCATATGATGCATGCCTGTCCTAGTGGCTGATGATATCATCTGTCAGTTATATAGCCAACCCGACACATCCTGATAGCTAACCATGGACAGAAACACCCATCACGGAGCAAGTAAGTTTGAGCTACAACCCCATTGCTACTACCCGCTCAACCCAGAGCCAGTGGAATAACCACTACTGCGGCTACTACCCAGGCGGGTGTTTAAAAGCTCAACCTGGAGTGAGTGGAATCACCACTATTACCGCTACTACCTAGGCGTCACAGTCTCTGACCTGGAGCAAGTGGGACGAACCACAACCCTTGCTACTACCCAGGTATCTCAAGCATACATTCATTCAGTCCCAGCCATGGATCAACATCCATCTCAGCCATCCGGCTTAAATTCAGAATTCATAGTCAGCTATACGGCCCATAAATCATTCGGCAATCAGCCATAAATCAATATCATACACAGCTATTCTGACTCACGGTTCAATCCAAAACCAGCCAATATTCATAATCATACACAGCTATTCCGGCCCATAACAAAACAGCACTTCCATCATTCAACATCATCAAATTCATAAAACCGGCATTTAAGCCATAAATCACTTTTCTCAAGCCATTTCACTTTGAAATCAAGTTTCAACTCTTTTCAGCCTTGGCTTTAAAGATCTCATTTCTCAAATCATCTCAGGCTCATAAGCCACTTTTACTCAAGGCAAATTCCCCTTTTAAAAATAATGTCACTCTTGGCATCCTCTTTCCAAAACTTCCATAATCATGGCAGGTTAAAGATTTGTTTCAAAGTATTGAAAATCACCCATCTAACAATGGAATTTTATAACAAAAATTTCTCGGCAGAGTCCCAAGTCTTTAGGAAAGGTCAACCTATATCAATTCCTTAAAATTCATTGAAACTCTTAAAATAATAGATTCTCGGTTCAAGTAAATAAAACTAAATTTATTATGAAACCGACCATACAAAATCACAAGTTCCAACCCGGTCCAAAAATCAACTCATTTGAAACGGAACCGGTTCATTTGAATCAAACTACTTTCATGTTTCTTTTTGGAACCCATTTTTTCTAACTCTTCCAAAATGCCTCAAACTTAATTACTCAATCAAAAGTCTAGATTCCTTTAAAATCACTAAAAGCTCCTTTTTTATATTGAAATCAATATTAGAGCATCATTCTTTCCTTCAGTGATTCAAACGGTAAAAATAGTTCATTTCTAAATAAGTTGAACTCAACGCATAATGTTCATTAAATAAATTAAGCTTGAAAACATAAATATTCTCTTAATAAATCAAATAATACAATTTCTTAAATCCAACCCTTTTTAAATAACTTTTCAAACAAGATTAGGATTTTGTAGAAATTTTGGCAGCACCTCCCCTAAAACTTGGACTTTTGCCACCCGGTTCCAGTCCCAACTAAACCGTTTCTCATTCCTTTTCAACAACTCAAAACCAGAAATCAATTCAAAAGCAAGCTAAATCTAACAGTCGCCTCAGTGGCATATCTCAAGGAAACCATTTCAAAATCAACGCAATATCAACCGATTTAACTCATTTCCAAAGCTTTAAAGAATCGGTTCAGCAACAAATCATTTATCAAAACCAAATCAATTAAAGCAACCCAGGCTGAATTTCAAGAGTATTCTATCTTTCACATCATCAAAATAATTGACTCAATTCAAACCAATCCTCAACGGATTAAACTGGTATTTCAAATCTTTAAAGAATTAACTTCAAAACATTACATTTCACAAAGCCGCACAACAATTCAGCCAATTAAACATTCATAAGCTTTCGAGACAATCAAATAATACATAAGGCCGATACAATCACCAAATACACATTTTCTCACATCAGTATCCATATGTAATAATTCCAATACATAAAGTATAGTTTTGGAAAGCGCCCCTACCTCAAAACGCAAATTCCATAATCCAACGTCTCACAGAGTCCTTTCCGCCTGAACTCGAAATCACCGGCAACCAAAACCTCAGCTCCCAGCCACTTTCGCAATAACCATAGCTACACTATTCGCAACATATAATAACCGAAACTCAATCGTATAGGAATTAACGCCATAAACCTCCGCGTATGATAACAGAACAGTAACTAAAGGGCTTTCAAATCGAAAACGCTTATCAAACCGAAGGAGGAACGGCTGAACCGACACCGCGGTGGTCTCCAAACCGGCTCGGCGGCAGCCCGACAGCCACCTCAAGCGGCAGCGGCGACGAATTCCAATCACGATGACTGAAACTAACAAACAGTGACCATAGTAACCTCAGAATACAAAAAGGACAGAAACCTTAAATAAAAACCCTTACCGGCAAACTTTTCGGCGACAGAGGCAGCCTCAGCTTTAACTACTCGCAACAGCAACAACAAGCCTAACTGTTACATGCCATAATTCGAACTCAGCCCGCAACTAAGGAGAAGTTACTGAGCCAAGCGGCGGCATCCCCGGTGGTGTTTCTGGTGGCCGCAAGACTGCTCCTGGCGACCAGAACAGCGGCACAGCATCTCCCTCTTTCGGCAGCAACAACAGTGGTATTTTTTGGCAACCACCGATTTTCGGCAACAGCAACAAAAGCTCCAGCTAGGCACCGCGGAGCAGCAGATGGCAGTGCCGTCGGCCAAGGTGCGGTGGTGGAGACGCCCTCAATCGCGGTGAAACGCGACAGCTATGGAAGCTCGACGGCGGCAAACACCGAATCGGCGCTCACGGCATGACAGCGGCGGAAAAGGGTCCCCTTTCGCGCATCCCTCTCTCTGTGTGCGCGAGGATGCGACGGTGGCCACGCGACTCCTCTGCAGCCACGGCGGCCACCCCTGTGTTTGGCGCGGCGACAACTAGGGAATGGGTGCAGTTTTAGTGGCGACGGCAGAGCAAAACGGCGCGGTTCCCTCCTCCTTCGCGACCTTCTCCCTCTCGCCAGAGCTCTGACGCGACGGCGTCGCCTTCACGGGCAGTAGTGGTAGTAGAAAGGCTTCCTCCATGCCCGCGAGGATGACGGCGGCGAGGCGTGAGGCACGGCGGCAAGGTGTGACATGGTGGCAGCGAGCTGAACAGCGGTAGAAGCCCCCTCCCCTCCTTCTTCTTTTTCCCGATTCTACCTTCCCTTTCTTTTCCTTCAGATACTTTGTGTGTGTGTGTTTAGGTTAGAGGGCAGCAGTTGCTGCTGCTGGTTCAGGGAGGGGAAACGGGTACTGGGTCAGGGTTTTAGGGTTAGGGTTTTTGAATAAAATTAAGGTTAGGGGTATTTTGGTAATTTCATATAAAATTGGGAATAATATGGTAATTGAAACCCAAATTAAATCCAACACTAGATGTATATAGAAAATACTATTTGCTCATCAATTTTTACAAATTACTTTCAATAAAATGCCCAAATCAAATAATTAGAAATAATATACTTAATTTCTTCATTTTTCCAAAATAGCAATAGTAATATTTAAAATATTACTTACCTAATCCAAATCATGTAAAATTTTTATTATTTTATAACTATCAACTTCATAATTTAAATATAGAAAATAATTCAATAATTATAAAATTAGATAATAATCATAACTTATCTCAAATTCAATAAATCAAAATTTGCCTTAATTATCTTTAATAAATAATTTATGAAATTAAGGCTATAAATAACTATATAATTTGAAACTTGATCATAATAAGACTTTTCAAAAGTTTTGAGTCTTACACAGGTCTAGAATTGATCTTTTGCATTTATTCTTCAAGATATGGCTACTTTTAGCTACTTCTTCTAATTATAAAGTCTGATTACTATTTTTTATTTATCTAAATGTATTTTTGCTTCTCTATGATTGTTGTTAATCAGAGAGTGAAAAAGAAATATTTTTAAAGTAATATACTGAATTATTGTAAAATCTTTTTTGTCTTAAGTATTACAGAATAAAATTAAGTCTTTGATAATAAAGTGAGACTCATTTTGTTATATGAAAACTCTTTAACATATTATGCTAAGGGAAAGAAAAAGTAAAGTGTTTTTTTTTTTAAATAACAATTTTGTGCTACTGGTTGACATTTTTTGGCATATCTGGTTATTTCTTTTTGTTTGTGAGGCTTACTTTTCTTTTCTTTATTTCTTGATTTATTTTTGCTCTGTTCTGTTTTCCCCTGACTCTATGGCTATGTAAGTCTGGTCTCTGGTCCTCCCTTCTACTATTGCTGAAGGTGAAGGTTTGGTACAATTCGCAATTTGAGAAGGAATTCTTGCCATTTTTTATGATGGGTACAATGAGGCTTCCCTACCTGAAAAGACTATTTGATATAGTTGTGCACGATGTAGAGTTCTGTGGCATATAGAAAGTATTTCACTATTTTATAGGGTTTACATGAATGCATTTTCATAGGTGCTTGAATTGTTATGTTTTTTTGTTCTATATTGAACAATTTTAAGCTGATCCTTTGGCCATTTAGTTTTTGAGACAGCTTCTTTATATTCACATTAGTCAAATTAGTTAACTCGGCCTAAGTAGCAAAATAGGAGGTTCTGTTTCTGTTTTAACTTTTTATATTGGTACTTTCTTTCAATTTCACTAGAGCTTTGTTGAGAATGTTTGAATCCTGAAATGTTTATTCAGCTCTGTTGAGTGGAAATTGTAACCTTATTTTTCACATGTACCATTTTATATTGCTTAAAGAATTTGACGGTGTTCTATGATTCAAACTGGTGAAATTGGGTATTGCATTCAGTCATGACCTGTTTTCCTTTCATATTGGCAGGAAGGCAACTTTTGCACCAAAACGAGATCCAAACATTGATGAAGGTAACTTGGTTGCATGTTAAAATAGCTAATACAAAGTTGAATTTGATTAACATTTAATTGGATATGGTTGTAGTCATGAATTATGACATTCATTATATTCCAAAGAGCAAAAATACCGGTAGAGATTTTAACTGAATATATTTTTTAATAGAACTCAAGAAATCAAAATGTGGGACTCTATTCTTATAAAGAACCAAAACTTGTCCCTTGACTATTTCGTCCAGGCAATAAAATTGGAGAGGGTGGTATGGTTCTGTCTACAATTAAAGCTAATCCGCTATCATACATTACTAGCATTCTATCCACTTAGATTTGTTTGTAAATAGATTTAGTTCCCTTTGGTTTAATCATAGTTGTTTGCATTTAAGGAGTTGTCAATCTAGAAGCAATCCAAACAAAGAATTATTCAAATTCAAAAGTACCTATTGACACTCATCATGGTTTTTAAAAGTCCCTATAGAGGCGGAAGGTACTTTTTTTTTTTGGATTAAATTTCCTTTTTTATTTTTTTGTTAGACATTTTTACCATTTTAATTTCATTGCTAATGTTATTGTCTTTTCTTTTTTATGATGATGATTATTATTAGTTTCAGAAAAATTTTAACATGCTATTAGTATTTATTAAACTATGGTTTATGTGTGACTCTAAAGATTATTGTTATTCTGATTAGACATAGGAGCTACACCAAGGAAGAGGAGAGCTGCTGCTACTACATACGGCAGGCCTTTAAAGATTGTTTCTTTTACTCAAGTTATAGGATTGCACCAAATTTATATATTGAGGCAACTTCATTGAGACCTTACTTATCAATTTTGATTGAGACCTTACTCAATTTATCTGTTTTGAAGAAAATGTATTACAATGAAAATAATATCTGATTTGATCATAGACCTGGACAATATTCATAAAAGGCAAGAATAGTAGTTAATTAGTACAGAAATGGTACAAAATCAAAATAAACTAAATGTATTCTCTTTTCTTTAGGTGAATTAATTTTTTCTTTCACTCATTTTTTTCCTTTTAAATATTTTTTAAGCATTGAAAGAATATTTAGATCATAATCTATTAATTTTCTGTTCAAGTTTATTGAATCAAGATCTCCCTTTCTAACAAAATCTTAAAAGATTCCCTAAGAATAAAGAATTGAATTTAACCGGCCATCTACTTAACAAGTAACAAATTTGGGAGAGAATATTTTGGTATTATATTTTTTTAATTTAATATTAAAAGTGATAAATAACAAATTAAAAGTATTTTTATATAAAAAATACACAATAAATTTTATATACTAAGCTAACTAATAGATTTATAATTTTTAATCCTATTAAAAATTGATATAAAAATTACAATAACAAATATTTCAAAAAACACAAATAATTCAAAGTCTCAAACCATTTTTTCTTGCGTTTTACACTCTTCTTTCTCCAAATCTCCAGTTACAAAACAAAGTAACAAGCAGTGGCGAAACTTGAAATAAAATTTTTGGGGGGGGTCACATAGAAGATAATTGTCAAAATATTTTTGATATGGACTCCATTTAAGATAATCTCATTTCTCTGGTTTTGGTGATATTGCCAAATTTAAAGCCGTTTTTCAGGGTCTCGTTCCAAAAAATTAAGGTCAAACTTATCAGATGTAACTTTTTGAACTTTTAAAAGTTGTATCTCACTTTTTTTGCGATTCATTAAAGTAGAAAAACTATCTACATGTGTTGATATTGTAAAAATTATATGTTCTCCTTCTTGAATATTAGTTTTCATCTTAAAAAATGCATCAATTCTTTAATTTTTCATTATTATTTTATAATAAAATTTGAATATATATCCTGTAGAATATGTAAAGAAGAAATTAGAAGAACAAATATTAAAATTTATAATATTTATTGATTTTTTTTATCAATTTATACAAATACAATAATATTAATACTTATTGAATATTCAATTATTTTTTATCATATAAAAAATTAAATTAAATAAATAGTAAAATATAAAATAATATTAAATTAAATAAATAAAAATATCTAATTTTTTATATTTAAACTTAAAGGTAGAAAGAGTGTTGTTTATTAAATTTATTGGATACTTTAACTCATAGTAAAGTATTTAAACCAATTGAATTATTTTTTATCTTTTGAAAAAGTACTACTAATTTTTTTATAAAAAGTTTGGGGGGGCCGTGTCCCCCTTGTCTGAACTAAGCTCCACCACTGGTAACAAGCATTCTCTTCTTTACAAGCATGCAAGGAGATTTCTAATAGGCCTCTTCTTTTGTATATTTCTAATTTACGGATTTATTATGAATGTTGTAATATTTTATAATAGTCATTATTATTATGTATATAATGAGTTTAGATTTATTTTGACATCATCAATACTTTAACTTGTATTTTTACTGAAAATTTTGTTTGGTATAAATTCTATATAAAAAATATAAATTTTAACGAAAAAAAATGATTAGATTTTTCTGTGCAATTGCACGGGCCAAATGCTAGTATTATTGATTCATTGTTGGCAAAGATTCCAAAGATGAAATACGTTTAAATATTCTGATATGAAAGACAAATTCAAAATGCAAAGAGATGATAGCAATAAGCCAACAACAACAAGAGAAATTTTGTGCTATAACTAATCTATTAAGGCTGCATGTTTTGAAATGGTTCTCAAACTTACCAAACTTGCTGAATAAAGTGAATATAGTCAAAACCTATAAATTATGACAAAATCCCTGCTCTATAACTTTTGTCAATTTTGATTGTTATTTTCCAGAGTTAATTATGGATGACAGGTTTCTGCAAAACATATAATGACTTGCACGTCTAGTTATGCTGATATAAATAAAACCTCCAACTTGAGGAACCAAGTATAAGGTATATATATATATATATATATATATATATATATATATATATATATATATATATATATATATTTTCGATCGGTATAAGCTTTGTAGTAGTGGGCATGTAGAAATCCAGTTATTTTGCACTAGGCACTCAAATTCGTTTTCTAGTGCTGAGTGTTGACTGCTCTAATGCTCCCTCCGAACTTTTGATTTCTGACTTTCACTAAAAAATGTGGATAATAATATATCACTGCACGTTTTCTGCTTAAAATATATGATGATCGTTGACATGTACATGGGAGGAAAACTTAACGAATTTTAGATCAAATCTTACTTCTCCTCTGACCTATTTAACGTAGTTCCTATGAAATTGTCTTGCAACAACTGGTCATTAATAATAGGTAGCTACTCCAATAAAGATTTTATAATTGTCATCATATGAAAATATTTCATTTTGACCATTAGATGATAAGTTGTAGAGCTTATTTTATATGTCATAAAAAGGTTACTTTTATTTAAAGTGTGGCCAAACAAATGTTATACTTTTTAAACAAAGATCATCATAAAGAGATATTTTTGACATCTTCATGGAAATAGTTGCCTTAATAATATACCAATGGAGAATGCTAGGTAAACAATGACTATCTTGAACAACATGAACAACTACCAATCAAATAAAAATTAATACTAGCTCCTATACCAATATACCATCATTTCTGGATGTACTAGACAATTAATACTAGCTCCTTTGGAAATGTAAAACTAAACGAGAAAAATATAAGTTAAAGTAAGCTTGTTAATAAGTGATATAATAAGGGGAAAACTTTTGCTTAATTTCTAGATGAATGCATGTCTTTCTTCCAACCCCAAGCAACATCTTTTTCGTCTTTTTCCTTTACACAACAGAATACCATGAATCTGTAAAAAATAAATGGAAAATCGATTAATAAAGAATAGATACAGCTAATTAAACAAGTTTTTAGTAAATGTAGCCGCAGGCATCCCCCTTAGAAGTAAAAGCAGCCCAAAAAGAAGAAACTATAATGTTGATGTACAATGTAGGAAAATGCAGAGAGCGGCCTACCATAGTTAATGAAACATTAAAACAATCCATTAAGAAGACCAACTTTGGAAATGACTAGGCTTTCCATACCTTGTAAAGAATTTTAAATTAACCCCCCACCCACAGAAACCAACCTCGTTGAACTGTCCATGTTGGTTCTGAAAGTGCCCTTCACAAAAGGGGATTCTTTTAAACAAGAAAATAAGGGGAAAAAGAAAAGAGAGAGTGAAAAAGAGGGTGCAGTTATGGAAGTTGTTTAGGAAGTGGGTATATTCAATTTGGCAGCTTGGTCCAACACATGAAGGAACTCAGTTCTGGTCCTGACAACTCTATGGAAGACCTCTCTAATCTGCATCTGCAATGGCTCCAACCCTTCCTCCATCTTCCGGCATATATCAGCCAACTCCTCCACCTGCGCCTTAACTTCCTCCAATTTGTCAGCCTCGGCAGGGAACTGGAATGAGTCCGCAAAATCAAGGAGCCATTGCGCAATCTTCTCCATCTTCTGCATCTCCTCCAACAGCCCCACCGTACCTTTCTTCTCCTTCTTCTTCCACTCCTCGGAGATCCTCTCCTGAAGCGCAGTGATAGGCTGGGCCCAGCTCAAATTCCTAGGCATCTGGAAGTGGGTCCCAAGCCCACTCCTCTCCTGGCATGGAAGTGCTGCAACCAATGTCCATAGAACGAAAACCAAAACGGTGTTCATTATGAAAACAGGGAGGGCAAGGCCGGACGACTCGTTGCCACGTGGAGCTGCCAGGTTGGATGACATGGCATGAATTTGCTTGGCGGCAGACCAGTTCTTGGGCATGGTCCAGGAGAGGGAGCGGAAGGGGGAAGCGGCAGACCGGTCCTTATCCTTGTTGCCGCGACGACCGAATGAGCGACTGCGCTCGGTGCCCTTGGTGATGCCGCCGTCCTTGTCCTCGTGGAGCATGGCGCTGAGGAGGGCGGAGAGGGCCTTCTTGGCACGGCGGACCTGGCCGTCTCCGATGAGGGTCTGTTCGAGGGCAGAGAGGACGATTTCGGCGAGGCGCTGGATGTTCCTGAGGGAATCGATTCCGAGGGAGACGGCATTGCAGACGTCGAGAGACTTGATGATGCGGTCAAGGAGCTCAGGGAGGAGCTTGTCGAGAGGTGGCTTGGCGATCTGGAATGGGTCCCTTCCCATGAGGAGTACAGCCTTGAACTCTGCCTCGCAGCACAGAAACTCGTCTAGAAGCTTCCTCAGCCACCCGATGGACATGAATGCCTCCGGCTCATCCGTGCACGACAGCAGCTCCGCGATTCTCTCCGCCACGTGCCTCTGAAATAGCTCCATCTCCTCGCACTCCGTGTCGTGGGTGCCGTCCATTGACATCGACATCACCTGGTTCCTTCTGATGCTTATTCTCCCCAGGAACGATCCCTGATTGTGGTTGTTCTCTGTCGTCGCAGGCATCTTCTTCTTCTTCTGGAATCAATAACAGGAGAAACTGAAAGAGAAACAAAAAGGAGGAAAAAAATAAGATTAGAGGTGTAAAAGAGAAGAGAGAACGCGGGAGTTATATAAATATCCTATTTTTATGGTCAGAGGGGGATGCTGTCATAAGACCAGACCGTTTCTCTTTTGTTTTTTCTTATTTCTTTTCCTTTTTTGGGTCTACGCTGATTCGGTATTCTCTCCTCTTCTTCCCACAATGCCTTTCTCTTCTCTTCTTTTTTACATAAAAAGAGAACAAAAAAAACCCACCAATCTCGAAATATTCAAATGCCGAAAAAAAATTGTTATCAATAAAATAATTTTTGAATTAATTAAAAATATCACAAAAAATTAATAAATATTATATTTTTTTATAAGCATTAAATAAAAAATATTCATATATAACAAACAGTTTATTCATTAAATCTAATTTTTTTTAAAACATTTGAATAAATATTTAGCATGTGTATAAAAAAATTTAGAACAAAATTTGATTTTTATATGTTTTATTTTTCAAAAAAATATGACACAACAGTTTTTTTAAATTATTCGACATAAAATTATCAAATTTTAATGATAAAAATATCTTTTTTTTAATAGTGATTGCAAAAATTTGTATCAAAATGTGATGAGTGAACTACCAACCCAACCCTGTTTATTTTTTAAAATGACAACGCGATCTTTTAAGATAAAAATGATTTACTTCGGTTCTTGTCCTCTACTTCCATGACACAATGCGGTCCTTGTGGGTGTTTCTCCGTGAAGTCTGAACATAACGCTAATGTGTCAGGTTCAAAAATAGACAGAGTCTAATTATCTCTAAATTTAAATTAGTTAGAGATTTATTTGGCCTTATTCTTTAAACAATATCTTTTTCAAATTATTTTTTATTCATTATATTAATATTCTTTTTTCAATAAATTATTGAATATATAATATAATAAATACAAATTAATTAATATATTATTCAAATTTAAAAATATCATTTATTATGAAACTAAAAAAAATAATTTTTAAATATATAAATAATAAACATTAAAATATGGTTAATACATTAATAATAATAATAATAACCATATGATATGCTATTATTATGATTTAAATAATTTTCACAATAAAGTAGAAACTAATAAACACATTATTTGATATATAATAATTTTTTTTGAGTAATAACAAATTTAATTTTTTTTATCTTTTTAAACTAAATTAATAATTCTATTTGATATCTTTGCATTAAAATACACTATCAATAGGTTAATAATACTAAATGAAATAAAACATAATATATATATATATATATATATATATATATATATATATATATATATAATTCAACAAACTCAAAACGTCAATAATATTATTAATCTATTAATAATACATATTGTTATATGGATACGTATCGAAAAAGATTTATCAATATAAGAATAATATAGATTAATTAAAAGTTTACGTATATTAAAATTTAATTGCTTGTATATATAGTTATATATAATGATTTTGAGTAATATGTGTAAATTTAATTATTAGTTATACTATACAAGTAATTGAATTTTAATATATATAAAATTTTAATTAATCTAAATTATTTTTATATTGATAAATTTTTATTGATTTGTAACTTTATGATAATATGTATTATTAATAGATTAATAATATTATTGATGTTTTAAGTTTGTTGAGTTTATAAATGGTCTCTATAATATATATTATATTATGTTTTATTTCATTTAGTATTAGTAGCATACTGATTGTGTATTTTGGTGTAAAGATATCGAATAAAATTATTAATTTAGTTTAAAGAGATTAAAAATTATCTTTGTTATTACTCAGAAATTTTTTTACTATATATTAAATAATGTGTTCATTAGTTTTTACTTTATTGTGAAAATTGTCTAAATCAAACTAATAGTATATCATAGGGTTATTATTATTAATGTATTAACCCTATTTTAATATTTATTATTTATATATTTAAAAATTTTATTTAAAAATTATTTATTTAGTTTCATAATAAATGACATTTTTAAATTTGAATAATATAGTAATTAGTTTGTACTTATTATATTATATATTCAATAATTTATTGTGAAAAGAATATTAATAAAACGAATAAAAAATAATTTGAAAAAGATATTGTTTGAAGAATAAGGAGAAATAAACTCCTAACCAATTTGAATTTAGAGACAATTAGACCCTTGTCCATTTCTAAACTTGACACGCTAGCATTTTCTGTTTAGAGTTGATGGAGAAACACCCACAGGACCGTATTGTGTCACAATAGTGGAGGACAGGGACCGAAGTGGATTGTTCTTATCTTGAGGGGTCGCGTTGTCATTTTTAGAAATGGATAGGGGTCGGGTTGGTAGTTCACTCAAAATTTGATCTCTAAAGTTATTTTTAGAATATATTCAATATCTGATCTTTTTGTCATGTTTTTAAATTTTTCGAGGACTTATTTGTCGTTAAAATCTTTTGGAGTTCGTTTTATTAGTGATTCGAACTTTCAGGTACCATTTTAATAGTTTACTCGAAGAAAAAAAATGACAAATACTAGAGTTATTAAAATTTATTATTTTTAACTATCACTTAACTGTCAATTCAATTTCTTTAATCTAATTCTTTTAATTTAATAATCCAACAATATATTTTATCTCATATTTTTAAATATTAATGACTAATTAATAGACAAAAATAATAAATTCTAACAGTTCTTTAATATTTTTCAAAAAATATTTGAGTATATTCCTATCAAATCATTTTATATGTCCCAGAAATTCAACCTAAAATCTCTTTTCGACTAAGCTTTTCATGAATCTTTTTATGTTTTTACTTGTAAGTTAGTTATTTAAAAAACACCTTTTGGTCCAATAACAAATAACAATTAAGATTAGAATTATATCACCTTAATTATCCGTTTAGAAAAATGCATCAATAAATATTGTTGCATTAATTAAGAACATTTTTATCTGGTTTTTTCAAATATATACATAAGGGTTCATACAATTAAAATAATTATTTGTTATACAAAATGCATTTCTTATAATTCAATTGTAATTGAACCAAAGATCCTCAGGAACATTTAATGGTGTTCGAAGCTCAGATGAACTTCGAAAGTGTCTCGACGCCATACGTTGTCAAGCTTTTCTCATAATCTTCACAGGACCCACAATCAAATGGTTCATTTTTTTGCCTCAAGGATCCATCTCGTTTTTTTTAAACATTTCCTAAAAGTTCTTAGCCCAATTCACTATTAGGATCGCCAAAGTCAAACATCTCATAAACCTCCTGGGGATAACCCAATGAAAAAATGGATCCACGAGAAAGTATTTAGATCGGTTTAATGAATAATGTCTGGAAATTGACAGTTTTAAGGATTCAGTCACAAGCTTTTGCTTAACCAACAGGTTAACAAATGAGGATTTTCAAAAATACCTGACTACTAAACCTGTTTGGACCATGTAAGAGATTCAAAACATGGCGAGAGAATACATAAATGATGAGGAAGTTAGTCAGATCGTTGCCGCCAATAAATGGAATGCCTCCAACGTCCCACCTCATCAAGTTGGGGCTACCCACCCCATAAGGGAAGGGACCAAGGACCAGTTGAGCAAACCTCCCCATCCCCCGAGAATTGAAAAATTTACCAACTATACTCCACTAACTATCCCAATCACAGAGATCTGCCAGCAAATAGTCGATCGGGGTGTCATCCCGAAGGCCAGACAGCTTAAAGAACGAATAGGGGAAACAAGTCCCTTTATTGTGATTACTACCGGGACTAAGGACATAGAACCCAAAACTATTTCGACCTTAAAGGCATCCCTAGAACGAGCCATCCGGGATAAGAAGCTCCCAAAGTTCACGGAGATCATTCGTGAGCCTAGAAAGACCACTCGAGAAAGGTCACCAAAAGGGGACAAAGACCGCAACCCCCTGAGCTGTCAAAGCACCCCGAAGGATGAGTCCAGCGCGGACCCCACCATCATGGTCAACGTCATGGTCAGTCGACCAGGAAAAAAGTCCAAATCTTGTCAAAGGAAGGAACTCAAGGTCCTTGCGACAACTGCCTCGGAACCCCAGGAGCCGCCCATTTTCCCAGATTTTATTTTCAGCCCACAGGGCTGTTGACCCGAAGAATTGATTGATGACCCGGCTATGGTTATTACGGCTCGGGTAGGATCGAGCCTCGTGAAAAGAATATCAGTTGACATGAGAGCTTATTCCAATATATTGTTCCGCAATACTTTTGATGCCCTGGGGTACTGAGATGCCGACCTCTAAATACACCAACATGGTGTAATTGGCCTTGGGGATTTCTTCATCAAACCGGATGGGGCTGTTCGACTCCACATCGGCATTGGGAATGAGGGCAAAAGAAGAATGGTCATGGCCAATTTCGTGGTTCTCAAAAACTCTACCGCATATAACGTCATTTTGGATAGGAAAACCATTAATGATTTTTTACGCGGTGGAATTCACAAAGTATCTAACCATGAAGTTTTGGGCGGACGACAGCACCATTGATACTATTGATGGAAACGCAAAGTCGGCAATGGCCTTTTCAATGTATGTTTGTCCATAAGAAGGATATCTCACGATGCCGCGAGTATATTTGTCGCCAATTTGGATGCAAGATTGGAGGAACTTCCCCGACCAGAGTCGGAAAGAGACCTAGAAAAGGTATATATAGGTGAAATGGAAGAAAAGTACACTTTCCACAAAGGAAACCTGCCCTACGAGCTCCCCTAACATCCATCCTAAAGGAAAATAGGGACCTGCTCGCATGGACACCCGCTGACATGCCGGGGTTAGATCTAGATTTTATGTCTCATCAGCTGTCCATAAAATCGGATGCAAAGCCAGTATCATAGAAGCAAAGAAAGATGTAGGCAGACAGGGCTGCCGAAGTCAAGAAGTAGACAGCCAATCTTCTATAGGCTAGATTCATCCGGGAACTCACTTATTCAACTTGGCTGTCAAATGTGGTGCTGGTTAAAAAATCGAACGGAAAATGGAGGATGTGTGTGGACTACTCGGATCTCAACAAAGGCTGCCCTAAAGACTCATTCTCACGGTCAAGTATCGATAGACTAGTCGATTCGGCTTTCAGATATAAATACCTAAGCTTCATGGATGTCTACTCTGGTTACAATCAAATACAGAGGAACCGACCCAACGAGGAAAAAATAGCGTTTATCATGCTAGACAGCATTTACTGCTACAGAGTTATGTCATTCTGACTAAAGAATGCCGGAGCCACATACCAATGACTCATGACAAAAATTTTTCAAGATATAATCGGGAAAACAGTGGAAGTTTACATTAATGACATGCTCACCAAAATCACAGGCGCGGGATCCCTGTTAGAAGATCTGCGACAGGTGTTCTGATCCCTCCGAGAGCACATAATGCGTTTGAACCCGGCCAAGTGTGAATTTGTCGTGGAGGCTGAAAAATTTCTTGGCTTCATGCTCACGCAGTGTGGGGTGGAACCTAACCCAGAGAAATGCGTCGCCATCATCAAAATGGCCAGCCCGAGAACCGTCAAGGACATTCAAAGGCTAACCGGGAGACTCACAAACCTTTCTCGCTTTCTGAGGACCTCATCCCAAAATGCCCTACCCTTCTTCACCTTAATGAAGAAAGGAATCACCTTCCAACGGATAGAAGAGTGCGAGGAAGCTTTCTTGCACTTTAAAAAGATCTTATCAGAACCTCCAATGCTAGCGAAACCAGAGATCGAGGAACCTTTGTTCCTCTACTTGGCAATCTTTGACGAGGCCATGGCGGTGGCACTCATCCGAGAAGAGGACAAATAGCAGCTTCCGATATACTTCATCAACAAAGTGCTCCAAAATGAGAGGGTACAATATTTACATCTGGAGAAATTAGCCTTCATCCTTGCTCATCTCTTCGAGACAGTTAAGGCTACCCAAAGCCATCAAATCATAGTTCGCATAGATAAACCCATTATGCAGGTATTGCAAAAACCCAACTTGGTGGGAAGAATGATGACTTAGTCTGTAGAGATGTTGTAAGTATACCAACCAAGACACGCCATTAAATCCCAAGCCATGGCAGACTTTCTAGTTGAGATGGTGACCATGACACCGATTCCCCGATTTAGCGACGGGAACTCCACGTGGATGGAGCTTCCAATCAAACCTCAGGCGGCGCGCGGGTAATCCTAAAAAGCTCAAATGGACTCTTGTATAAGCAATCCATTGAATACGAGTTTCCACTGTCGAACAACCAAGCAGAATACAAAGCCATCATGGCTGGGCTCACTCTAGCTAAAGAACTTGGTGTAAAGAATCGGGTGGTTAAAAGGAGTTGTGTAGTAAATCAACGACACATACCAAGCCTCGAACCCTTTGCTCCAGATATATCTGGAGAAGGCCAAGGAGTTGTGTGCAACATTTGATGATATGATAATTGATGAGCGGATAATTTATACGCTTTTTGGCATTGTTTTTAGATAGTTTTTAGTATAATCTAGCTACTTTTAGGGATGTTTTCATTAGTTTTTATGATAAATTCACATTTCTAGACTTTACTATGAGTTCGTGTGTTTTTCTGTGATTTCAGGTAATTTCTGGCTGAAATTGAGGGACTTGAGCAAAACTCTGATAAAATGCTGACAAAGGACTGCTGATGCTGTTGGATTCTGACCTCCCTACACTCGAAATGGATTTTTTGGAGCTACAGAACTCCAAATGGCGCGCTATCAACGGCGTTGGAAAGTAGACATCCAGAGCTTTCCAGCAATATATAATAGTTTATACTTTATTCGTGATTAAATGATGTAAATTGGCGCTCAACGCCAGTTTTATGCTGCATTCTGGAGTCAAACGCCAGAAACACGTCACGAACCAGAGTTGAACGCCAAAAACATATTACAACTTGGCGTTCAACTCCAAAAGAAGCCTTTGCACCTGTAAAGCTCAATCTCAGCCCAAGCACACACCAAGTGGGCCCCAGAAGTAGATTTCTGCATCAATTACTTACTTTTGTAAACCCTAGTAGTTAGTCTAGTATAAATAGGACTTTTTACTATTGTATTCAGTGTCTTGGATTGTATTTTTGATCTTTTCATCACGTTTGGGGGCTGGCCATTCGGCCATGCCTGGACCTTCATCACTTATGTATTTTTAACGGTGGAGTTTCTACACACCATAGATTAAGGGTGTGGAGCTCTGCTGTACCTCAAGTTTCAATGCAATTACTACTATTTTCTATTCAATTCCGCTTGTTCTTATTCTAAGATATTCATTGCACTTCAACATGATGAATGTGATGATCCGTGACACTTATCATCATTCTCACCTATGAACGCGTGACTGACAACCACTTCCGTTCTACCTTAGACCGGGTGCATATCTCTTGGATTCCTTAATCAGAATCTTCATGGTATAAGCTAGATTGATGGCGGCATTCATGAGAATCCGGAAAGTCTAAACCTTATCTGTGGTATTCTGAGTAGAATTCAGGGATTGAATGACTGTGACGAGCTTCAAACTCGCGATTGTTGGGCGTGATGACAAACGCAAAAGAATCAAGGGATTCTATTCCAACATGATCGAGAACCGACAGATGATTAGCTGTGCTGTGACAGAGCATTTGGACCTTTTTCACTGAGAGGATGGGATGTAGCCATTGACAATGGTGATGCCCTACATACAGCTTGCCATGGAAAGGAATAAGAAGGATTGAAAGAAGGCAGTAGGAAAGCAGAGATCCAACAGGGACAAGCATCTCCAAACACTTATCTGAAATTTCCACCATTGAATTACATGAGTAACTCTATTTTTATCTTCGAAAACTCCATAACATTTATTATCCGCCTAACTGAGATTTACAAGATGACCATAGCTTGCCTCATACCAACAATCTCCATAGGATCGACCCTTACTCACGTAAAGTATTACTTGGACGACCCAGTGCACTTGCTGGTTAGTTGTGCAGAGTTGTGACTAAGTGTGATTCACGTTTGAGAGCGCTACCAAGTTTTTGGTGCCATTGTTGATGATCACAATTTCGTGCACCAAGTTTTTGGCGCCGTTGCCGGGGATTGTTCGAGTTTGGACAACTGACAGTTCGTCTTGTTGCTCAGATTAGGTAATTTTCTTTTTATTTTTCTTTTCAAAAAGTTTTCAAAAATATTTTTCAAAATTTTTTCTTTGTTTTCAAAAAATTATTCAAAATTTTTAAGAATGAATTCTAGTGTTTCATAAGTCTGTTGAAGCTTGGTTGGCTGTAAAGCCATGTCTAACTCAATTGGATTGATGCTTCAAAACCATCAGCATAGAGGCAAGTTAATTGGAATGTCAGTTGTTACATGCCTGATTTATATCTTCTAAAGCTGGCTGGCTATTAAGCCATGCCCAACCCTTGGATTGGAGCTTTAGGCTAATATTGAAAGATTCCTGGAATTCTTATTAAAAATTTTGGATTTCTTATTTTCTTTTTTTCTATATGTTTTTTGAAAAAAATTAAAAGAAAATCCAAAAAAAAATCATAAAATTATAAAAAATCAAAAATATTTTTCTGTTTCTTGTTTGAGTCTTGTGTCATGTTTTAAGTTTGGTGTCAATTGCATATTCATTTTGTTCTTGCAATTTTCGAAAATTCATGCATTCATAGTGTTCTTCATGATCTTCAAATTGTTCTTGGTAAGTCTTCTTGTTTGATCTTGATGTTTTCTTGTTTTGTGTCTTTTATTGTTTTTCATGTGCATCTTTGCATTCATATTGTCTAAGCATTAAAGATTTCTAAGTTTGGTGTCTTGCATGTTTTCTTTACATCAAAATTTTTTTTCAAAAATATGTTCTTGATGTTCATCATGATCTTCAAAGTGTTCTTGGTGTTCATCTTGACATTCATAGAGTTCTTGCATGCATCATTGGTTTTGATCCAAAATTTTCATGTTTTGGGTCATATTTGTGTTTTTCTCTCTCATCATTAAAAATTAAAAAAAATATCTTTTCCTTGTTTTTCTCATATATTTCAAAATTTTGGGTTGACTTAGTCAAAAAATTTTTAAAATTAGTTGTTTCTTATAAGTCAAGTCAAATTTTCAAATTTTAAAAATCTTATCTTTTCAAAACTTTTTTCAAAAATCAAATCTTTTTCATTTTTTTATATATTTTTGAAAAATTTGAAGTTTGTTACTTTATTGTTAAGAAAGGTTCAATCTTTAAATTCTAGAATCATATCTTTTAGTTTCTTGTTAGTCAAGTAATTAATTTTAATTTTAAAAATAAATCTTTTCTAACCATATCTTTTTAATCATATCTTTTTATCTTATCTTTTATATCATATCTTTTTTTTTCAAAAATTTGATTTTAAAATATCTTTTCTAACTTCTTATCTTCTTATCTTTTCAAATTTGATTTTCAAATCTTTTTCAACTAACTATTTGACTTTTTGTTTGTTTCTTATCTTTTTCAAAACCACCTAACAACTTTTTTCTCTCTAATTTTCGAAAATACCTTCCTCTTTTTCAAAAAATTCTTTTTAATTAATTAATTGTTTTAAATTTTAATTTTAATTTTATTTCTTATCTTTATTTTTGAAAATTATTTAACTCCTTTTCAAAATTTAATTTCGAAAATTTCTCCCTCTATCATCTTTTCCTATTTATTTATTCATTTACTAACACCTCTCTTCACCTCTCTTCATCTCAAATCACTGCCCCTATCCTTACCTTTATGTTTAGATTCTCCTTTCTTTATTCCCTTCTTCTTCTACTAATAATAAGGAACCTCTTTACTGTGACATAGAGGATTCCTCTTCTTTTTCTGTTCTCTTCTCTTTCATATGAGCAGGAACAAGGAAAAAGACATTCTTGTTGAAGCTGATCCAGAACCTGAAAGGACTCTGAAGAGGAAACTAAGAGAAGGTAAATTACAACAATCCAGAGATAATCTTGCTGAAATTTTCGAACAAGAAAAGGAGATGGCAGCCGAACTTAACAACAATAATGCAAGAAGGATGCTTGGTGATTATACCACACCTACGTCCAAGTTTGATGGAAGAAGCATCTCAATTTCTACCATAGGAGCAAACAATTTTGAGCTGAAACCTCAATTAGTTGCTCTAATGCAACAGAACTGCAAGTTTCATGGACTTCCATAAGAAGATCCTTACCAGTTCTTAACTGAGTTCTTGCAGATCTGTGAGACTGTTAAGACTAATGGAGTAGATCCTGAAGTCTACAGGCTCATACTTTTCCCTTTTACTGTAAGAGACAGAGCTAGAACATGGTTGGACTCTCAACCTAAAGATAGCCTAGACTCTTGGGATAAGCTGGTCACGGCCTTCTTGGCTAAGTTCTTTCCTCCTCAAAAGCTGAGCAAGCTTAGAGTGGATGTTCAGACCTTCAAACAAAAAGATGGTGAATCCCTCTATGAAGCTTGGGAAAGATACAAACAGATGACCAAAAGATGTCCTTCTGACATGTTTTCAGAATGGACCATGATAGATATATTCTATTATAGTCTATCTGAGTTCTCTAAGATGTCATTGGACCATTCTGTAGGTGGATCCATTCACCTAAAAAACGCCTGCAGAAGCTCAAGAACTTATTGACATGGTTGCAAATAACCAGTTCATGTACACTTCTGAGAGAAATTTCGTGAATAATGGGACACCTCAAAGGAAGGGAGTTCTTGAAATTGATGCTCTGAATGCCATATTGGCTCAGAACAAAATGTTGACTCATCAAGTCAACATGATTTCTCAAAGTCTGAATGGATGGCAAACTGCATCCAACAGCACTAAAGAGGCATCTTCTGAAGAAGAAGCTTATGATCCTGAAAATCCTGCAATGGCAGAGGTAAATTATATGGGTGAACCTTATGGAAACACCTATAATTCATCATGGAAAAATCATCCAAATTTCTCATGGAAGGATCAACAAAAGCCTCAACAAGGCTTTAATAATGGTGGAAGAAATAGGCTCAGCAATATCAAGCCTTATCCATCATCTTCTCAGCAACAGACAGAGAATTATGAACAGAATACCTCTAACTTAGCAAATTTAGTCTCTGATCTGTCTAAGGCCACTTTAAGTTTTATGAATGAAACAATGTCCTCCATCAGAAATCTGGAGGCACAAGTGGGCCAGTTGAGTAAGAAAATCACTGAAACCCCTCCTAGTACTCTCCCAAGCAATACTAAAGAAAATCCAAAAAGAGAGTGCAAGGCCATTGATATAATCAATATGGCCAAACCTAGAGAGGAAGGAGAAGACGTGAATTCCAATGAGGAAGACCTCATGGGACGTCTCTCAAGCAAGAAGGAGTTCCCTATTGAGGACCCACGGGAATCTGAGGCCCATATAGAGACCATAGAGATTCCATTAAACCTCCTTCTGCCATTCATTAGCTTTGAAGACTATTCTTCCTCTGAAGAGGATGAAGATGTAACTGGAGAGCAAGTTGCTCAATATCTAGGAGCTATCATGAAACTGAATGCCAAGTTATTTGGTAATGAGACTTGGGAAGGTGAACCTCCCTTGCTCATTAGTGAACTAGATACCTGGGTTCAGCAAACTTTACCTCAAAAGAGACAAGATCCTGGCAAATTCGTAATACCCTGTACCATAGGCACCATGACTTTTGAGAAAGCTCTGTGTGACCAAGGGTCAGGCATAAATCTTATGACACTCTCTGTAATGGAGAAGCTGGGGATCATTGAGGTACAGCCTGCCATATTTTCATTGCAAACGGCAGACAAGACAGTAAGACAAGCTTATGGATTAGTAGAGGACGTTAATCTCTGAAAACACTTAACACACATATCAAGGCATCTAATGGTATAAAAGGAGAATTAATATTAATAAAATTAAGGTCAAAGAAGCATGTTTTCAATCAAAGCACATAATTAGGAAGGAAAATGTAAAACATGCAAATAGTATGAATAAGTAGGTAAAGAGTAGATAAAAACCACTCAATTGAGCACAAGATAAACCATGAAATATGGGTTTATCAGACGTGTTGGTAAAGATTGAAGGCCTTTACATCCCTGCTGATTTCATAATCTTAGACACTAGGAAGGAGGAGGATGAATGCATCATCCTTGGAAGACCTTTCCTAGCCACAGCAGGAGCTGTGATAGATGTTAACAGAGGAGAATTAGTCCATCAATTGAATGGAGACTACCTTGTGTTTAAGGCTCAAGGATCTTCTTCTTTAACAATGAAGAGGAAGCATGAAAAGCTTCTCTCAGTACAGAGTCAAACAAAGCCCCTACAATCAAACTCTAAGTTTGGTGTTGAGAGGTTAAAAGAACTGAAGATTGATGGTTCAGACGTTATAGTAAACTCTCGTTATAAGTATAGTTACTAAACCAAGCAATCAACATTTCTTACAAACGTTTTGGTTGTCACAAGTAACAAACCCCTAAATAAATTGATAATTGAAGTATTTAAACCTCGGGTCGTCTTCTCAAGGAATTGCAGGGAGGTATGTTCTTATTATTGGCTATGAAAAAGGTAAAATTGGGGGTTTTGGAAATAAGGAAGAAGTATGACAAGTAATTCAAATGACAATTAAAATAAATAAATAACTATAAAATAAACTCTTTGCAAGATATGAGAACTAGAAGTCCTATCCTAATTATCCTTATCAATTGTGATGAGAATTGGATTTTTCTCCCACTTTGTTAACCTCTAACTATGAAGGTAAGTTAAGTGATTGAATTAATTCGAATCCTCAAGTCCCAGTCTTTCCTTGGGAAAAGTTAGAGTTATTGGATCTTGAATTAATTCTTGAAGAATTCCAATTTTCAGTCAACAATGAGTTTGATAACTCAAGAGTTACCAATTAATCAACCAAAGTCAAAAGGGAATAAAATCTACTTGAATGAAAATAATTTGGATAGAGCACAAGCATCAATAACATAAATTAGAGAAAACAATCATAAGTCTGAAATACCTCAAATTATATTAAATAGAAGGTTAGATTGAACATAGAAATCCATAAGCCAAATTGGCAACATCAAATAATCAACTAAAGTGATAAATAAAAGTAGAAAATAAATTAAAGGAACATTGAACCTGTGATGAAGAAGATGAAATCCTAATCCTAATCCTAATCCTAAGAGAGAGGAGAGAACCTCTCTCTCTAAAAACTACATCTAAAACTAAAATTTATGAATTATGAAAACATGATTATGAATGGATGCATTCTCCCACTTTATAGCCTCTAATCTGTGTGTTCTGGGCTAAAAACTAGGTCAAAAGCAGTCCAGAAATTGCCCCCTGCAATTTCTGTTACGTTCAGGTCGCAGGCAAGTGACGCGGAGGCGTCGTCCACGCGGCCGCACCGATTGAGGTTCGCAGATGCGATGCGGATGCGTCATTCACACCTTCGCGTCATTTAACTTCAGGGCGGATGTTAGCTTTCCAACGCAACTAGAACCGCGTCGTTTGGACCTCTATAGCTAAAGTTATAGCCATTTGAGTGCGAAGAGGTCAGGCTGGACAGCTTAACAACTTCTTCAACTTCTTGTATTCCTTCCACTTTTGCATGCTTCCTTTCCATCCTCCAAGCCATTCCTTCCCTATAATATCTGAAAACACTTAACACACATATCAAGGTATCTAATGGTAATAAGAGAGGATTAATAATAAGCAAATATAAGATCAAAGAAGCATGTTTTCAATCATAGCACAAAATCAGGAAAGAAAATGTAAAACATGCGAATTGTATGAATAAGTGAGTAAAGAGTTGATAAAAACCACTCAATTGAGCATAAGATAAACCATAAAATAGTGGTTTATCAACCTTCCCACACTTAAACAATAGCATGTCCTCATGTTAAGCTCAAGAGAAACTATAAAGAGATGAAGAGGAATGATAGAATGTATGAGATGCAACCTATGAATGCAACTAAATGCAAAATGTTTCTACCTACTTGGTTAAAAATAAACAAGTTCTCCAAGACAAACATAAATCAGATTTTACTAATTCAGATCATACAATGAAAACAAGTAAACTTGTAAGAAGATAGCTCATGAAAGCAGGGAACATAGAATCAAGCATTGAACCCTCACTGGTAGTGTATATGCGCTCAAATCTCTCAAGTGTCTAGGGTTAATCTCTCTACTCTTCTCTAATCAAGCTTTCTAAAACTTTGTTCTTCATCTAACCAATCAACAAATATTTAGTATACTAATGCAAACATCATGAGGTCTTTTCAGGGTTGTAATGCGGTTGAGGTAAAGGTAGGGATATATATAAGGCTAAGTGAGCTAATTAAGTGAATCCTTGATTAGTCTAAGATCTCACCTAACATACATACTTTGTAAAGCAAAGCTTCTTTACTTATTCTCCCATATTTTTCCCACTTTTGATGTTACATGCTCATGCATTAGTTTTAATTTTGTCCCATGTGCATTACTTTATTTTGCATTTGGGGAATTCTTTTGTATCCCCTTTATTCAAATACTGAATTATATTTTTTTTAATGCACATGGTAATTCAATTATTTTGATTTCACATGAGCATGCTTCCCAAAAATTTTATTTTGAATTATTTCATTCTTTTCAACTTCCCACCCTTTGTTTTTATCATCCATGTTCCTAATAGGTTTTCCACACTTAAACAATTACACAATTTTTATCTTAAACTAACCAAGGATTCAACTTGGGATTTTAAATTTGTTTTTCTGCTTAAGGCTAGTGTTGTGATTTATAGAATAAGAGGGAATTAAAGGCTCAAGGGGGCTAACAAGGGTGATGTAAAAGGTAGGCTAATTTTGGGATAAGTGCGCTAGAATCAAACAATGGCCTCAATCATATGCAAGCATGTAAATATATTAAATATTGGACATATAGAATAGAACAAAGCAAAGATTACAATTATAGAGAAGAAAACACACAAGAATAAAAATTTATGGTTAAATAATGTAACCATGTAAATAAGCTCAAAATCTCACAGGTTGTGAGTTCTTTGGCTCAAAAACCATGTTCCAAATACAACTTCAAACAAATTTAACACAAAAATTTTCAATTTAAATTAGTGAAATTTTTCAAAAATAGGATCTTAAAAAGAAACTTATTATTTTAACCAAGCAGTAGCTAAATGCATAAAATCAAACAAACATGCAATTAAACATGCAAATGCAATAATGAACAAACAAAGAAAATAAAACAATGGTGTTGAAAAGAAGAAAATAGCTAACCCATGGAGATCGGTATCGACCTCCCCACACTTAAAGATTGCACTGTTCTCGGTGCATGCTAAGATATACAAGTGGACGGGTTGCTTCAACTGGGGCTCTTTTTGTTCCTTTCCTTGCCGGTGATTTGGGAGTAGCTTTCTCTTTACCCTTCTTGGTGGCCATCCTGAAAAGGGAAAAAGAAAGTAACTTTTAGAGCTAAGGGTTAGAGTAAGGAAGAGAGCGGGAAAGGTGGTAATCAATGCACAATAAAGAAGAATGACGTTAACACACGCTCATGAGTACATGTGAAAAGTCATCAATGGAAAATAGCTAGTGCATATGATAACAAGTGAATGCAAGGTATTTATTGGCATGCTGACAAAGACATGAGTAGCATAGATCAAGCATTCAATGTCCAAGTTAGATTACCAAGCCTTTCAAACTAACAACATGTTTGTAATAACAATTATAATTAATTAATAAAATATAAAAAGGGTTTTGTGAAAAGCAAGTATTTATAGTAGTAGATTAAAAGAAATCTTAAAAATAGTGCACAATGCCATACAGGCGTTTTCACAAACACATAGCATGCATGGTAAATAAGCTATTTGAAAGTATTAAATTGAACATGCAAGAAATCCTTTAAAAAGTAATATATAATTGTCAAATAATCCACAAAAATATAGAAAAAACAATGACCCAAATAAAATTCCAACACCAATGAAAATAATGCAATGAATGAAAGTATGCAATTAAGTAAAAGAAAATGAAAGATAAGAAGAATGAGAAGGGAAAGAAGGGAAGAAGAAGTAAGTAAGAAAGGAGGGAGGAAAAATTAGGATTGGGGAAGAAAAGATAAAATATTTTGGCATATTAGGTTAAGGTGTGCGACGCTGGCGACGCGGTCGCGTGGGTGACGCGGCCGCGTGGTGCGCAATAAGGTCAGGCGACGCGGACGCGTGGGTCACGCGATCGCGTCACTTGATTTATGCTAGTGGCGCGAGTGCAGCCTCGCATTCGCACAACTCTCTGTTTGAATTGCATTTTGCCAAAAATCTGGGTGACGCGGTCGCGTGGGTGACGCGATCGCGTGTATGGCCATTTTTGAAAGACGACACGACCGCGTGGGGCACGCGTTCGCGTGGGAGGGCTTGGGCTTCTAGCACGAGTCCAGCCCAATTCCAGCACAACTTTTGGCCATGCACCTTTTTGACGTCGATTTTCATGGCACGCGGCCGCGTGGGTGACGCAGTTGCGTAGGAGCCCAAAGTTCCACATGACGCAGTCGCGTGAGTGACGTGGTCGCGTGGGGTTAAATTATGCTAAAGGCGCGCCTCCAGCCACACTCTCGCGTGACTATCTGTTCAATTCTTTTCTTCCCAACGCACTAGTGACGCGGACGCGTCAGCGACGCTGCCGCGTCGCGTGCGTGTTTTCGCTTTCTTTTTTTTATTATGCAATTATGCAGTATGTAATATGCAGTGTTAATGTAGATGCTATGAAAACTTCCAGGTTCAATGAAAATAAAATAAAATAAAGTAAATAAACAACACGAAATAAAATTGAAAAAGAACGATCATACCATGGTGGGTTGTCTCCCACCTAGCACTTTTAGTTAAAGTCCTTAAGTTGGACCTTTGGTGAGCTCCCTGTTATGGTGGTTTATGCTTGTACTGATCCAGGAATCCCCACCAATGTTTGTACTTTCAGTAGCCTCCGGGGTCCCAAACTAAGCATGTAAATCCCTTAAGAAGCTTCAAACAGATTCTTAGGCTCCCGGGGTGACAAATGTCAGAACAGATTCCAAGATCCCAAACCTTACTTTTACACTCGTTTTTGTCTCGATCTGCATTTTTCCAGCCGGGTGAAAGGTGATCTGAATTCTCACTGCAGTGACCAAATAGCTTCCTAGACCCATTCAGTTGAGCTTTACACCAACCTTTGCGTTTAAACTTAAAGCTTCCAACCATAATAAACCTTGCAGGACAATTCTTACCACTGGCCATCTTCCGCTTACTCTTAATGTCACAAAGAGCTCTAAGTTGACCATCCGTCTCCAGTAGCCCATATTCAAGTGGAATTAGAAAGCTAAGGGATATGAATTTTACCCACTTGAATGTTGTGAAGGATGATGGCAACTTAGGGGGAGGTATTTTTAATGAAATTGCAAGCTCCACTCCCTTGTGCTCTTCTCTGATAATTACCACCTCTTTGCAAGCTTCTTCAATTTCAACTTCTTCCTCTTGGTAGCTTTCTTCCAATTCAATCTCCTCTTCATTGCTTTCCAAGGGCATGGGAGGTTGTGCTTCTTCTTCTTGAATCTCCATCTCTTGATCAACCTTTTTCCAAGTTTTCAACTGTGATATGCCTTGGAGGTTGTACACCCTCCTCAACATCAATTTCAAACGTCTTGGAAGGGGGTTCTATGACTGGACTTTCCTATGGAGGTTCTGCATCTCCTAAATCTTCAACCACTTCTTCTTCTTCAATAATTCTGGCTTCCTCCACTTGTTCCAGTACAAAGTCATGCTCCGTACCATTTACTGGAGTTTCTAGTATCTCCTTCATGCTACGTTCTTCATTAGATTGTCCACATGAAGCCATGTGGGTTCCTTGAGTGTCCGAACGTTGGGAAGCTAATTGAATTATCGCTTGCTCCAATTGACGAATGGTTGCCTGAAATCGATCCACTGTTTCCTTGAAATGATCCTTTGTCTCTTGATGCGCTCGGCTTTCATAAATAGGATCATAGTGCTCTTGGATTGATGGATATGGAGATGGTGAATATTGAAGTGGTGGTTCTTGGGAGTAATTGGGTTGGAATTGGGGTGGTTCTATATATGGTTCATATGGCTCATAAGGTGGTTGGTATGGTGGTTGAGGTTTAGGGTCATATGGAGGTGAATGGTGGAAAGAGGCTTGTAAGTGTGGTGGTTCAAAGCTATGTTGAGAAGGGGATTCATAGGCATATGGTGGTGGTTGTTGATAATCGAAAGATTGCTCACCATAGCCATTGCCTTGATATGCATCACAGAATGGTTGTTGATAGTCCATTGGAGGTGGTTGTTGCCATGAGGGTTGATCAAATCCTTGTGGCTCCTCCCATCTTTGATTGTTCCAACCATGGTTCATGTTGTCATTATAATCTCCTCTTCCTGTAACATAATTTTACCCAGACTCATAGCCAAAGGGGTGAGAGTTCATAATGGTGAGAGAAAATAAAAACAAAAACTAACAAAAAGAAAATATTTTGAAAAAGAGATGATTTTTAAAAAAAATTTGAATTTTGAAAAATAAGATAAGATAAGATAAAAATTTTAAAATAAAAATCTGAAATAGTTTTTTTTTAAATATTTACAATAACCAATAATAAGGCACACGTTTGCAATTCTCCGGCAATGGCGCCATTTTGAAAGAACTGAAGATTGATGGTTCAGAAGTTATAGTAAACTCTCATTGTAAGTATAGTTACTAAACCAAGCAATCAACCTTTCTTACAAATGTTTTGGTTGTCACAAGTAACAAACCCCTAAATAAATTGATAACCGAAGTATTTAAATCTCGGGTCGTCTTCTCAAGGAATTGCAGGGAGGTATGTTCTTATTATTGGCTATGAAAAAGATAAAATTAGGGGTTTTGGAAATAAGGAAGAAGTATGACAAGAAATTCAAATGACAATTAAAATAAATAAATAACTATAAAATAAACTCTTGGCAAGATATGAGAACTGGAAGTCCTATCCTAGTTATCTTTATCAATTGTGATGAGAATTAGATTTTTCTCCCACTTTGTTAACCTCTAACTATGAAGGTAAGTTAAGTGATTGAATTAATTCGAATCCTCAAGTCCCAGTCTTTCCTTGGGAAAAGTTAGAGTTATTGGATCTCGAATTAATTCTTGAAGAATTCCAATTTTCAGTCAACAATGAGTTTGATAACTCAAGAGTTACCAATTAATCAACCAAAGCCAAAAGGGAATAAAATCTATTTGAATGAAAATAATTTGGATAGAGCACAAGCATCAATAACATAAATTAGAGAAAACAATCATAAGTCTGAAATACCTCAAATTATATTAAATAGAAGGTTAGATTGAACATAGAAATCCATAAGCCAAATTGGCAACATCAAATAATCAACTAAAGTGATAAATAAAAGTAGAAAATAAATTAAAGGAACATTGAACCTGTAATGAAGAAGATGAAATCCTAATCCTAATCCTAATCCTAAGAGAGAGGAGAGAACCTCTCTCTCTAAAAACTACATCTAAAACTAAAATTTATGAATTATGAAAACATGATTATGAATGGATGCATTCCCCCACTTTATAGCCTCTAATCTGTGTGTTCTGGGCTAAAAACTGGGTCAAAAGCAGCCCAGAAATCGCCTCCTGCGATTTCTGTTACGTTCAGGTCGCGGGCAAGTGACGCGGAGGCGTCGTCCACGCGGCCGCGCGGATTGAGGTTCGCAGATGCGATGCGGATGCGTTGATCACGCGTTCGCGTCGCCTAACTTCGGGGCAGCTATGGCAAATTATATATCAAATCGAAGCCCCAAACGTTAGCTTTCCAACACAACTGGAACCGCATCGTTTGGATCTCTGTAGCTAAAGTTATAGCCATTTGAGTGCAAAGAGGTCAGGTTGGACAGCTTAAAAACTTCTTCAACTTCTTGTATTCCTTCCACTTTTGCATGCTTCCTTTCCATCCTCCAAGCCATTCCTGCCCTATAATATCTGAAAATATTTAACACACATATCAAGGTATCTAATGGTAATAAGAGAGGATTAATAATAAGCAAATATAAGATCAAAGAAGCATGTTTTCAATTATAGCACAAAATCAGGAAGGAAAATATAAAACATGCGAATTGTATGAATAAGTGAGTAAAGAGTTGATAAAAACCACTCAATTGAGCATAAGATAAACGATAAAATAGTGGTTTATCAGAGGCCACAGCCAAAATCTAAGTTTGGTGTTAAATCCCCACATCCAAACTCTAAGTTTGGTGTTAGGAGTCTACAACATTGACCTGATCACCTGTGAGGCTCCATGAGAGCCCACTGTCAAGCTATTGATATTAAAGAAGCGCTTATTGGGAGGCAACCCAATTTTTATTTATCTAATTTTATTTTATTTTCATTGTTCTTTTATGTTTTATTAGGTTCATGATCATGTGGAGTCACGAAAAAAATATTAAAATTAAAAATAGAATCAAAAACAGCAGAAGAAAAATCACACCCTGGAGGAAGGACTTACTGGCGTTTAAACGCCAGTAAGTAGCATCTGGCTGGCGTTCAATGCTAGAACAGAGCATGGATCTGGCGTTGAACGCCAGAAACATGCAGCATCCTGGCATTTAAACGCCAGGAATATACCATGAGGAGAGCTGGCGTTGAACGCCAGAAACAAGCATGGAACTGGCGTTCAACACCAGATACATGTTGCAGCTGGGCATTGAACGCCCAGAACATGCATCACCTCGGCGTTTAAACGCCAGAATTGCATGCAAAGGTATTGTACATGCCTAATTGGTGCAGGGATGTAAATCCTTGACACCTCAGGATCTGTGGACCCCACAGGATCATCTCAGGATCTGTAGACCCCACAGGATCCCCACCTACCATATTCTCCCCTCTTCTCAACATTCATCCTCTCTTTCCAATAAACACTCTTCCCCAAAACCCTTCACCAATCACCTCAATCTCTCTTCCCAATTACCCCTTCACCACTCACATCCATCCACTCTTCCCCATAAACCCCACATACCTTCAAAATTCAAAATTTCTTTCCCACCCAAACCCACCCTACATGGCCGAACCTACTCCCTCTCCCCTCACTATATAAACCCTTCTATTCTCCTTAAATTTCACACACACAACTCCCTCTCCTATACCTTGGCCGAATACACCTTTCTCCACTCTCCTCCATATTTTCTCTTCTTCTTCTTCTTTTCTTTCTTCTCTTGCTCGAGGGCGAGCAATATTCTAAATTTGTCGTGGTAAAAGCATAAGCTTTTTGTTTTTCCATTACCATTGATGGCACCTAAGGCCGGAGAAACCTATAGAAAAGGAAAAAAGGAAGACAAAAGCTTCCACCTCCGAGTCATGGGAGATGGAAAGATTTATCTCCAAAGCCCATCAAGACCACTTCTATGATGTTGTGGCTAAGAAGAAGATGATCCTTGAGGTCCCTTTCAAGCTCAAGAAAAATGAGTTTCCGGAGATCCGATATGAGATTCAAAGAAGAAGTTGGGAAGTTCTGACCAACCCCATTCAACAAGTCAGAATCTTGATGGTTCAAGAGTTCTATGCCAATGCATGGATCACTAGGAACCATGATCAAAGTATGAACCCGAATCCAAAGAACTATCTTACAATGGTTTGGGGGAAATACTTAGATTTTAGTCCGGAAAATGTGAGATTGGCATTCAACTTGCCCATGATGCAAGGAGATGCACACCCCTACACAAGAAGGGTCAACTTTGATCAAAGGTTGGACCAAGTCCTTAGGGACATATGTGTTGAAGGAGCCCAATGGAAAGAGACTCCAAAGGCAAGCCGGTTCAGTTAAGAAGATTGAACCTCAAGCCTGTAGCTAGAGGATGGTTGGAGTTCATCCAACGCTCCATCATCTCCACTAGCAACCGATTCGAAGTTACTGTGGATCGGGCCATCATGATTCATAGCATCATGAATGGAGAGGAAGTAGAAGTTCATGAAGTCATCTCCCTTGAATTCTACAAAATAGCCGAAAAGCCCTCTACCTTGGCAAGGCTAGCTTTTCCTCATCTTATTTGCCATCTATGTTACTCAGCTGGAGTCATCATAGAAGGAGACATTCCCATTGAGGAGGACAAGCCCATCACTAAGAAAAGGATGGAGCAAACAAGAGAGTTCACTCATGGAACCCAAGAGATGCATGAGGAAGCTCATCACCAAGAAATCTCGGAGATGCCTCAAGGGATGCACTTTCCTCCCAACAACTATTGGGAACAACTCAACACTTCTCTTGAAGATTTTAGTTACAATATGGATCAATTAAGGGTGAAACATCAAGAGCACTCCATCATTCTTCATGAAATTAGAGAAGATCAAAGAGCAATGAGAGAGGAGCAACAAAGGCAAGGAAGAGACATAGAAGAACTCAAGGACATCATTGGTTCTTCAAGAAGAAAGCGCCACCATCACTAAGGTGGATTCATTCCTTGTTCTTATGCTTATTATGTCATCTATATTTGTGTCTTTGTTACATGATCATTAGTATTTAGTAACTATGTCTTAAGGCTATGAATAATTCCATAAATCCTTCACCTCTCTTAAATGAAAAATGTTTCTAATTCAAAAGAACAAGAAGTACATGAATTTCGAAATTATCCTTGAATTTAGTTTAATTATATTGATGTGGTGACAATAATTTTTATTTTCTGAATGAATGCTTGAACAGTGCATATTTTTGATCTTGTTGTTTATGAATGTTAAAATTGTTGGCTCTTGAAAGAATGATGAACAAAGAAAAATGCTATTGATAATATGAAAAATCATAAAATTAATTCTTGAAGCAAGAAAAAGCAGTGAAAAAGCAAAAGCTTGCGAAAAAAAAGCAAGCAGAAAAAAAAGCCAATAGCCCTTAAAACCAAAAGACAAGGGTAAAAAGGATCCAAGGCTTAGAGCATCAATGGATAGGAGGGCCCAAGGAAATAAAATCCAGGCCTAAGCGGCTAAATCAAGCTGTCCCTAACCATGTGCTTGTGGCATGCAGGTCCAAGTGAAAAGCTTGAGACTGAGTGGTTAAAGTCGTGATCCAAAGCAAAAAGAGTGTGCTTAAAAGCTTTGGACACCTTTAACTGGGGACTTTAGCAAAGCTGAGTCACAATCTGAAAAAGGTTCACCCAGCTATGTGTCTGTGGCATTTATGTATTTGGTGGTAATACTGGAAAACAAAATGCTTAGGGCCACGGCCAAGACTCATAAAAGTAGCTGTGTTCAAGAATCAACAAACTTAACTAGGAGAATCAATAACACTATCTGAAATTCTAAGTTCCTATAGATGCCAATCATTCTAAACTTCAAAGGAGAAAGTGAGATGCCAAAATTGTTCAAAAGCAAAAAGCTACAAGTCCCGCTCATCTAATTAGAATTAATATTCATTGATATTTTGGAATTTATAGTATATTCTCTTCTTTTTATCCTAATTGATTTTCAGTTGCTTGGGGACAAGCAACAACTTAAGTTTGGTGTTGTGATGAGCGGATAATTTATACGCTTTTTGGCATTGTTTTTAGATAGTTTTTAGTATAATCTAGCTACTTTTAGGGATGTTTTCATTATTTTTTATGCTAAATTCACATTTCTGGACTTTACTATGAGTTTGTGTGTTTTTCTGTGATTTCAGGTAATTTCTGGCTGAAATTGAGGGACCTAAGCAAAACTTTGATAAAAGGCTGACAAAGGACTGCTGATGCTGTTGGATTCTGACCTTCCTACACTCAAAATGGATTTTCTGGAGCTACAGAACTCCAAATGGCGCTCTATCAACGGCGTTGGAAAGTAAACATCTAGAGCTTTCCAGCAATATATAATAGTCCATACTTTATTTGTGATTAGACAACATAAACTGGCGCTCAACGCCAGTTCCATGCTGCATTCTGGAGTCAAACGCCAGAAACACGTCACGAACCAGAGTTGAACGCCAAAAACACGCTACAACTTGGCGTTCAACTCCAAAAGAAGTCTCTGCACATATAAAGCTTAAGCTCAGCCCAAGTACACACCAAGTGGGCCCCAGAAGTGGATTTCTGCATCAATTACTTACTTCTGTAAACCCTAGTAGCTAGTCTAGTATAAATAGGACTTTTTACTATTGTATTCAGCGTCTTGGATTGTATTTTTGATATTTTGATCATGTTTGGGGGCTGGCCATTCGGCCATGCCTGGACCTTCATCACTTATGTATTTTTAACGGTGGAGTTTCTACACACCATAGATTAAGGGTGTGGAGCTCTGCTGTACCTCAAGTTTCAATGCAATTACTACTATTTTCTATTCAATTCCACTTGTTCTTATTTTAAGATATTCGTTGCACTTCAACATGATGAATGTGATGATTCGTGACACTCATCATCATTCTCACCTATGAACGCGTGACTGACAACCACTTCCGTTCTACCTTAGACCGGGCGCATATCTCTTGGATTCCTTAATCAGAATCTTCGTGGTATAAGCTAGATTGATGGCGGCATTCATGAGAATCTGGAAAATCTAAACCTTGTCTGTGGTATTCTGAGTAGGATTCAGGGATTGAATGACTGTGACGAGCTTCAAACTCGCAATTGTTGGGCGTGATGACAAACGCAAAAAAATCAAGGGATTCTATTCCAACATGATCGAGAACCGACAGATGATTAGCTGTGCTGTGACAGAGCATTTGGACCTTTTTCACTGAGAGGATGGGATATAGCCATTGACAACGCTGATGTCCTACATACAGCTTGCCATGGAAAGGAATAAGAAGGATTGAAGGAAGGCAGTAGGAAAGCAGAGATCCAATAGGGACAAGCATCTCTAGACACTTATCTGAATTTCCCACCATTGAATTACATGAGTAACTCTATCTTTATCTTCTGCTTTATTTACTATTCGAAAACTCCATAACATTTATTATCTGCCTAACTGAGATTTACAAGATGACCATAGCTTGCTTCATACCAACAATCTCCGTGGGATTTACCCTTACTCACGTAAGGTATTACTTGGATGACCCAATGCACTTGCTGGTTAGTTGTGCGGAGTTGTGACTAAGTGTGATTCACGTTTAAGAGTGCTACCAAGTTTTTGGCGCCATTGTTGATGATCACAATTTCGTGCACCAATAATCCAGCATGTCCCCCGGGAAAGAAACACCATGGCAGACTTGTTGTCAAAAATGGCTAGCACCAAGTCCTTAGGAAGTAATCATTCCATGAAGCAATTAGATACCCATCAATGACCCTAGTCCTAGACCTTTAGGAAACTTCTGATTGGACGACCCCGATCAAGTGACACTTAGAGGAAGGCGAGCCTTCAGACGACTTGGCAGAATAAAAGCGAATAAAGAAGGAAGCCGCCAAGTACGCCATAGTCCAGGGGACTTTAGATCGAAGGGAAAGCTATTAACCACTACTGAAGTGCCTCTGTCTTGATCAAACAGACTACGTGTTAAGAGAAGTCAATGAAGGTTATTGTGGTCATCACTTAGGAGGAAAAACTTTGGCTCAAAAATAATAAAAGCAGGTTATTATTGAACAACGATGATCCACAACTCAATGTAGCTCATCAGAACATGTGTCAAGTGCCAAGAAAATGTTAATTTCCATAGAACCCCCGCGGTGGAGCTTTCACCCATCACGGCTTCCCAACCCTTTGCAGTATGGTGGTCAACCTCATCGGTCTGTTTTCCACAGCCCCTGGACAGCTCAAGTACCTCATAGTAGCCATCGACTACTACACTAAGTAGATAGAGGCCGAGGCTCTATCCACCATAATGGCAACACAATGCAGGAAATTCTTCTGGAAGTAAATATTCAATCCGTTTGTCATCCCCGAAGTTGTCATCTCCGATAATGGAACCCAGTTTGCCGATAAGAAATTTCACAGCTTTCTGGAAGAGCTAGGGATTCGGCAATGTTACTCCTTAGTCGAACATCCACAAGCCAATAGACAGGTCAAAGCCGCCAACAAAGTAATTTTAAAAGGCAACAAGAAGAGGTTGGAACAAAGAAAGGGTGACTGGACAGATGAACTCGGCTCAATTCTTTGGTCATATCGCACTAACCCACAATCAGCAACCAGAGAAACGCCTTTCTGCCTAACTTATGGAATGGAGGCAATAATCCCCGTGGAAATCAGAGAACTCAGCCCCAAATTCCTTATCGGGACCATTGACCAAAAAGCAAAGATAAATTTGCTAGACAAGGTTTGAGAGTTAGCTCATTTAAGGGAGACCGCCCTCAAACAGCGGCTAGCACTTAGGTATAACCAAGGTGTCAAGAAACGAGCCTTCGAGAAAGGGCACTTGGTGTTGCAGTGAAATGGTATAGGGACCCGGAATTTCGGTGAAGGTCAGCTAGTGGCAAATTAGGAAGGACCCTACTGTGTTCACGAAGTATATGACAAAGGAGCATATTAGCTGGAATGACTTGACAACTCCATCGTTCCTAGAGCTTGGAATGTTGTCAACCTTAAGAAATTATACTCGTAAGAAGTCTTACTCATAGAGATTGAACTTTATGTAACTTCACATTTTCTTTAGTCATCTTGTCAATTAGGGGGCACTCTTTCCTCACCTTTCGGACCCACAAATTCCAAGGGAAGGTTTTAACGAGGCCCAAACAAGAAAATTTAAAGTTTTCTTTAAAAAAAAAAAACTTGTAAGTTTACCTTCTTATATTCAGCACGATGGCTCGATTAAACTTAAAGATATCATACGCGGTGCCCCAAGATTGATCAACCAGGAACCATAACAAAAACATTCAAAGCGGATGTCCAAATCAAAACAACACACTTTAAAAAAAAGAGATACCATAAATATAGTTTTATTACGAGTGGGCCTTTTGGGCACACGTTCAAAGTACATATGAAATATAAAGGGGGGGGGGGGATAGTTAAGTCCTCTTCTCAAGGCTAAGATCAACGACCTATCCGTCACGGATAGTTTTGATGGCGCCTATATGGAAACGTTGAAGTCGAGAGAAAGGAGAGAGATCTGCGACTTCAGAGACTCCTCGGTAGCGGAGATGGCTTCCTTTGCATTCTTCACGGTCTTCTTGTTCCTCTTCTTCAAGACATCCACGGAATCTTCAGCGGCTTTTGCCTTCTTCTTTGCCTCTTCTACTTGGCGCAATGCCTAGGAAACCTCCATCCTCAGAGAGGTTTCCAGATCAGAAAGAAACTGGATCTCACTAGCCCTATCTTAAGCTAACTTCTCAACTTTTGCCTTTACTGTCTCGTCCACTTCTTTCTCTAATCGGGTGGTCGCAAGATCTATTTAATCCTGGCGAAGTTTCTCATCTAACACTCGTGCTTACCCCAGCACAGTCTCCATCTTACAGACCACAGTCGTGGAGCGAAGCAACAAATGATAGACCCACTTTTCCTGAGCGGCCAAGTCGCAATCAGCAAAATACTCCTCTGTCCCCAGAAGCAGGTGCTTATCAATAAAGGCCAACGCTTCAAAAGCGTTGTCCATCATGGAAGGAACGATCACTTCCTTCCCTTTTTCACCTAATGTCATTTTCTGTTTCTTCCAAGTGGAAGGCGGTGTGATATCATGAAGATCATTCTCTTGAGAGGTCTCAACTGCCCGAGACCCCTCTCCAACACCAGAGGTTTCACCAGAAGCCAGAGCATCCTCGGCCTATGGCTGCTCCTCATCCTCCACCTCTAGGAAGGCAACCATGAGGCTCACCATGGTCATGAGCCCTCCAGCCACGTCAACTACAAAAGAAAAGATTGTGAGAAAGGTAACAAGAAAGAAAACCCGAAAATGAATAGCAAAAGAGCAAATCCTACCCCATCCATATAATGGCAACAGGCCTCCCAATCGCCCGTTACATGCCAAGGGTTCAGTAGCTATCTCCAAAAATAACCGTGAAAACCTCAATAATTTTCTTACTCTCCTGACTTAAACCCTCGTAAGTCTCCTTCACTAAGTAATTGGCCGCGACCTCGTATTTCCAATAGGTCGGGAACCTTCTTTTCCCCTCCAAGGTAAGCCAAAAAGGGTGATGACCTCCCGCCGGCCTCACCTTAAAGTACTACTCCTTGAACCTATGGAAAGAGTTCTCGAACAATCCAATCATCTTGCGACCTTGAACGGTTCGGAAGGACATGTAACCCTTTTTATGTTTGTCCTCTCAGAGCGGCACGGTGAGTAAAAAAAAGTAAAGGAAGACTTCTACTACAGTCGGGATCTCTAGGTACTTACACACGAGTTCGAAGCACCCAATAGCCGACCATCTATTAGGATGGAGTTGTGAAGGAGCCATGCTACATCGATTAAGTAACCCAATCACAAACTCAAAAAATGGGAAGTGAACCCCAACAACATCGAACATGGGCTTATAAACCCACATCTTGTTGGGAATCTGGGGAGCCTCCATATTCACATAGCACACCTGCTTCTCCAGATTGGGAAGGAGAAGCTCATAATTCTCCTCAGCCGCACCCCGCTGTAAATTGTGCCGGCATCACGAAGGGGTTCTCACCACATCGGTTTTACACCAGAAATACCTCCGTGGAACTCTCCCTACTGGAAAAATAAGCCTCTGTTGAGGTTTGGCTCTCCTCTACATTATACCTACAAAATTGAGGGCACCACCACTACTGTGAGCCTAAAGACTACACAAACCGAAGCTAGGAATACCAAAAGAAAAAAACCCCAGCTAAAATCACTAGAGAGGCTATGGCACCCCTACTAGGAACCTCCTAAATACCACTAACAGAAAGAAACTGCACCATTAATCACATTGATCGGAGCAGTAAACACAAAAGACAGGAAAAATAAAAAAGGGAAAAAATGCTTACTTGATCAACAAACGGTCAGTTAGCACAAAGGAATGAGGCAATAGAGCTCAGACAAATGCTCAGTAGAGACGACAAAGAGGAGGATAGCTCTTTCAAACAGAAACAAGTAAAAGTGGTTCGAGAAAAATATGGAGGAAAAGCTAAGAAATGAAGCTGGAAGTGTAACTGAAGCAATTTTTTCAAATAAAAATGCTTCAAAAAGCGCGAATGCAGAAGGACATAAGAAAAGTAAGATAAAATCACGTATGTAGCATCATTAAATGAATCCGTCCACATCAATTGATGTGAAGCCTTCAAAATCGCATGCATGATCTCCAAAAACTAGAAGCTCAGAAAACCGTCCAATTCCAACCAACCTAGCAGGAGGACGTACCAATCCGGGTCCACGTGAACCTGCCGTGTCCGTCCTAGCCTAGCATGCCATGTTCAGGGACACTATTATAGACCCGACCTCTGAAACTTTGAGGCTCGGCGAGAATTTGGCCCTTGGGCCAATTTGTCCCCCTTGACCCAATTACCCGGGATCTCCCAATCTGCTGCGAATGACTCCTTCTATCATGATATGGAATCAAATCCTCCCATGTAAGGAAGATCTCGGGAGCCCAAAGGGATCCATATAAGGAAAGCTACGGACTCCCCCTCAGATATGACACATCAAAAAGCCCTAAACCTTAACCTTCGAAGATCTACTTTAATTTGGGTGTTGGAGTGTCTTTGCAAGCTTCACCCCCTGCCGCTCGCTCAAAGTCTCGAAAGCCACGAGGCTCGACAACATTTTTGAGTCGTGGATTCCATCGTTCAAGATCAGTCTTGAACAATTGTCAACATTATTTATATGTTACAATTTAGTTGCTGTAAAATAAATTACAATATAAAAAATTGACTACTTTAAACAATATTATAGTCATTTATAAAAAAAAAGTATAAACTCTAACTAGGTAAACTGAAATAACATTTTTATTATTCTTTATAGTGAAATAACATTTTTATTATTCTTTATATTTAAAATACTCTCATGTTCACTTAAATGCCGAAATGTTTTTTACAAGTATTCACATTTTATATTCTTTATTATCAAAATATACCTTATCCATCAAAAAAGAAGTTAATTCTATCTCCTCTAAACAAATTATTCATTAAAAAGTTGAGTTATACATAAATAACACGTATATTGTTTTTTTTCTTTAACTAACATATTAATATATGCTAAATAAATATATTAAAAAATTACAGTTTATATATTTTATAAAAAAATTATTGATCATCTTAACAATCGAGTATTTTATATTTGTTTTATAACAACATTTAGTTTGAAATGTAATTATTGTTAATTTTTTTGATATAAATATTTAATTTTTGTTCATAATATGTCCAAAAGAATAAAAACATGATCCAAAAGAAGTTGATTCGTTACTTATAGACTTGTACATATCACGATGATTGACCCAGTACTACTAAGGGGCGCCCAAAGGAGACTTGGCTCTAGGGTTGGCAATACATACCCTACCTGTGGGTAACCTACCCGGCCCAACCCGTTCGGGTAGGGTAGACTACCCGACCCGCTGCGGGTAGGGTAGAGTGCGGTCCGGGTAGGCCTGCGGGTAGGGTACCCATACCCTACCCTACCCGCACCCCCCATATATAACATGTTTTTAAAAATTTATATACATAGTGAAGGAGGTGAGATTTGAACCCTCAACCTCCTTCATGTGTAGCAAGCAAGTAACCACTAAGTTAGCTACTTACTTTGATAGTATAGTGCGTTTGTATATTTATGAAGTTACATAAAATAAAAATTAAACAAAATAAAAAATCATATATAATTTAAGATTCAGAAATCACTCATTGCTCATTAGAAACCCTAAAACTAAGTGGGAGGCTGGTACTCTGGTAGCGCCGTTTTCTTCCCAAGTTTCTTCCCAAGCCATAAGCCTCGGACCTCAGTGCTCCATTACCCCAACTCTCCTTCCTCGTTTCTCGTTCCTCCATTGCCGCCACTCTTCTTCCTCCTCTGTGCTCTTCTCGCAACGCCGCTGATTTATGACCTTCTCTCTTCTCTACGCTGCTGCTCTGTTCTTCTTGGTATGTACTTTTTGTTTGAATCTGTGAAAATTGGGGCTTTACTGGTGGTGAATCATAAGTCTTCCATGCTAGAGTTTGGTTAGATGATGTGATTGGTAGCTATAGTGGAGTAGCTATATTATTTCGTTTTATTCAATGCTTGCTGTGCGCTAGTGCCCAACCAACTCAGTTTTGTTTTCTTGGAATGTAAATGTTTGAATTGATCAGGTACAACCCATTTTTGTCTATGATAATGGTCATCCAGGTGGCATTGGACCAATACCTTTGGATGGTGCAGTGAATCATATCTGAAAGAAAGTTCATGAAAAGCTTCCCATAATTAAGGAAGCTATAATTTGCGAAAAAAGAAAACCTCTTGGTGTTCTTGTTCCACGTAGGTGTCAATGTACTTGAATTTAAGTAATTCTTTTTTTTTTCTTTTTATTTTTTCCCCTCAAAGGAACAGAAATGAGTATATTAGAGGTTCTATTGTTTGCTCTATTGAAATTTTAAGAGCAAGAAACAGGAGGTTGGTTGTTGTCTTTGGTTACCAATGTGAATCTTATAGGAGAAAACAGCTGTCATTATCCATGGGTAGTGTTACTTGGTGTTTCATTATTTTTTGTATTTCATTGTCTTCTAATCCTTACTCATGAATTGCTCGAGGCTAAAATTCTCTATTTAATTTACACTTCAAAGTGAAATCCTCACTTCAAGGATCATAATATATTTAATTCTACTTACTCTATATTGTTGAAATGTGATAATGGAGAATTTGATTAGCCTTTTTGACTTGATAAGTTAATGTAATGATATATTTGAGCCTTATGACTATAATGTAAAAGTGTTGACCATTGTGATGCTTTTTCTTAGTAAAACTGGAAGTGATGCTTTTGTTATTGTGTGCAAGCGAAGCATATATAATACATGAAAAAAAATAACAAGAAGTAAACATTTAATTTGAATGTGATGTTATTCTTAAGGGTGAGGAATAAGATACAGCGGTGTAAGTTTAAGCTTATGCAAAACATATATAGTCCTTTATATGATGTTGTGTCTTTATTTATTTGATTTGCAATGTGTTGTTAAGCTTATGCAAAACATATATTCTTCTTTTTTTAAGGACAAAAACTTGTATAAATTTTATGTATAAAAATTGGATTCCTAAGTTTTTTATGTATAAATAATTTTTCTGAATTTTAATAATTTTTCAGCAGGCTTGAATTTTTAATATTTAATTATTTATTTTACTATTGTGTAGGCAATAATGGATAGTACCAACATGGATGTAGTGGCTCAAGAACAACAAGAAGAAACTCCTGTTGAAGAAACTGCTAATTTTGTTCCATATGAGTCTGCCTCGGGTGAAAATAGCAACAAATCTTTATTGAAAAATGTTTATTGGCAATACTTTAGTAGATATAAAGAGGGGGAAGAGTGGAAGGCAAAGTGCAACCATTGTAAGTCTGTTCTTGGTGCGAATCCAAGGAATGGGACTACATATTTAAAGAAACATGTGCTTCATTATTGTAAAAGAATAAAATTATCAAATTCAAGACAATCAACAATTGCTGAATCTCTTCAAAGACATGGAAAGAATAGTTCAGATGCTTTTATATTTGATGCATCTCACACAAGAAAATTGATTGCCAAGTCCATTTGTATGCATGAGTATCCTTTGTCATATGTGGATCATGTTGCAACAAGAGAAGTATTTGCTTCAATGCAACCAACGTTTAAGATGCCAAGCCGAAACACAATCAAGAAGGATATCTTGGAAATGTACAAAGTGGAGAAGCTTAACATAAACAAGATGATGGATGCAAATGATAGTCGAGTGGCTATTACAACTGACATGTGGACTTCCAACCAGGAAAAAGGATACATGGTTGTCACAGCACACTACATTGATAGTTCATGGAATTTACAAATGTGAGTATTGAGGTAATACCTTAAACTTTGCTTCTAGTATAAGATATGCTTTCTAATGCTTGATGTATTTGTGATATTTTTTTATCTGATATATTTATAATAATTTTCAGCTTTACTTATGTTCCTGCTCCTCATTCAAGTGAAGTTCTCTCTAATGCATTAATGAAAGTTTTGTTGGAGTGAAACTTAGATAGAAAATTATCAACTATTACATTGGATAATTGTTCTACAAATGATGCTATCATTGATGTGTTGTTGGGACGTCTAGACTCAAATTATTTGTTGTTGGGGGTAAGTTATTGCATATGCGTTACTGTGCTCATATTTTAAACCTAATTGTGAAGGATGGTTTCAATTCAGTTAAAGAAAGTGTGGAGAAAATTCGTAATAGTGTGGTGTATTGGACTTCAACTAGTAAAAGACATGAAACCTTTGTGAGTTAGTGTAGTAAGTCAGGTGTTCCCTTTACCAAAAAACTATCTCTTGATTGTATGACTAGATGGAATTCTACTTATGTGATGTTAGAAACTGCATGGCTGTACAGAGATGTCTTTACTCGACTAAAACAAAAAGACTCCAATTGTAAAAGTGTGCCAAGTAATGAGGAATGGGAACTTGCGAAAGAAATTTGTGGTAAATTAAAACTTTTTTATGATGTGACTCAGTTGTTTTCTGGAACTCAAGTTCCAACGGCCAACATTTACTTTAATAAAGTATGTGAGATACATGTTGGATTGGAAAAATGGGCTGTTTCTCCTAACCTAGTTATTAGTAGCATGACATGTATGATGAAGAGAAAGTTTGATAAGTATTGGGAAGAAATTCATGGCATTATGGGTGTTGCTGCAATTCTAGATCCTAGGTATAAGCTTGATGGGCTTGAATATAAGTTTGCTAGGATATGTGAAGATCCTAATGAATGCACAAGGAAAGTTGAGAGAATCAAACAAGCATGTTATGAGTTACTTCATGAATATCAAAAGAATACATCTAATTCAAGCAATATGTCAATGGAATCTACACAAGAGCTTAGGGTTAATGCAGATGATGATGATGATATTGGTTATCAATTGTATATTAGACAAAAGAAGAAGAAAAAAGGTTCATTTGAGAAGACGGAATTTGATCACTATGTAGAGGAAGATGTTCATCCTTTAACTCCTGATTTTGATATATTAGCTTGGTGGAAGGTAAATGGAGTTAGGTTTCCAACTCTTCAGAAAATTGCAAGAGACATATTTGCCATTCCTGTGTCTACTGTTGCTTCTGAGTCTTCTTTTAGCACAAGTGGCCGTATAATTGCTACTCATCGTGGTAGTCTTCATGAAGATACAGTAGAAGCTCTTATGTGCAATCAAAATTGGTTGTGGGCAGAATATTATAAAAGAGGTTATTTATGTTTTCAAGTTTTTTAATTTGTTTAGATTTTATAATTGTGTTAAAATTATATATAATAAAATTGTTGTATTTGATTTTTAGGTGGAAAACCTGATTATCAAACTGCTAATGAAGATGATGATGCATTTTCTGAACTGACGGAAGAATAATGTTGCAAGAACTTGGAAATAAAAGAAATATTTGAAGACATTTATCTTTGTTTATGTTATTTTAATTTTTTTAAGAACTTGATAATTATGCTATTTGTAATTTTATATTGAATTTGTTTAGGACTTTATTGTTTTTAATTTTAAGTTAAACTTAGTTTTTTATTTTATTAATATAACAATATGTATGTTTGTAATTTTATGTTGAATTTCTTTAAGATTTTATTGTCTTTTATTTTAATTTGAATTTAGTTGTTTATTTTTTATTTATTAATATGTATAAAATTTAGAATGATTGAGTTTTATATTTATTTTTAAAAAAATTTATATTTCTGCGAGTAGGGTAGGATAGGGTAGGGTTTTGTAATTTAGGGTGCGGGTAAGATACGGGTTGAGAAATTCTCAACCCGCCAGTAAGGTAGGGTAGAGTTTTATTGAGATTTTCTACCCGCGGGTAGGGTTAGGATAGGGTCCAAACCCTACCCTACCCTACCCATTGCCAGTCCTACTTGGCTCGTCCTACTCTATCCACGGAATACGAATATCACAACATTCTCAACCCCACTTAAAGGGCATGCCAATACTTTCCTCCAGTACTTCAGTTCTCTCTCATATAAAGGCACCTAGTAAACCTGGATTAACTTCCCATGTTTTAAGGGACCTCCCTTTACTCAGATAAAAAAATTTCAAGTGATAACTAAGTTGTCATTCTTTTTTATAAATACCTCATCAGATTTACGTATTTTTTAATTTTCAATTTTTATAAATTTACATAAAATTTTTTCTAACTTAAATATCAGAATCTATTGTAGGTATCCAATCTTTTTTTCTAGTCCAAATCACATAAAATTTGTTTTGATATACTTCGGAACAATTATATATTATTATACAAATAAAGTTATTTAATTTAACTCGCCATTTTAAAAAAAAATAGATGATTAATATATTTTATTTTATATTTGAATTAGTATCAACTCATTTCTTACTTTTTACGCTAAAAGTGTTAATCCTAACATTCTTATTTTAAAAATTTTATGAATGCAAATTACATATATGTTTACATGTATTCTTAATTTCGTAAAAATTTTATGGTTACATGCATGTATGCAAATAGTAGAAGATGGCAACTTCGTAGTTTGAGAGAAGAGAAAGGGATTGTGTGGGAAGTGAAAGAGCCTTGGTCGAAAGTGAAAGAGCGCGTTGTGCATGGCTCTTCCCCGATAGGACACAAATTTGGTCGAAAAGGTCAGAGCCTTGGTAGTGTACTTAAGGAGATACAGTTACGTAGAATTAGTGAATTACAAACTACAACAAGCACCTCCCTCTCTTTTTTTACTAACAATGCTCACTAGACTCACCTCCAGAAGCTCCGGGCCTCCCTTTAAATATCTGCTGTCCATTCTCCATTCACACCCTCCTGCTCCTACATCAATACAATGTCACCTTTGGGTAATTGTGTTAACCATATCATAAGAATTCCCACCCTCGTGCATTAATATAATGTCACCTTTGGGTTCATCCTATCATAAGATAAGAAAAAAACAGAGGAGTAATGTTTGTATTTTTTATATATTTTTTATGATATAAAAACTATGCACAATAATAATGCATATAGTATTTTTCGTAACAAATAGAGGTAAATTTTCACTTTTTTTTTTTTAAATGACGTGGGTGTTATTAGGAATTACATATTTTGGTTGTCCACAGTATCCTCCAACCTGACATGTCAAGGAATTACATATTTTAAGAAGTGGATAGAAATCAAATATCAAATACTTTAAATACAAATCAGATGTGTAAAAGACGTATTTATTAAGCAATAAATTGAACAACAAGAAAATGTATTTACTTGCATCATTTAACGTTTAGTACTAACTTTTACATTTATATGAAAATTATTATATTAATTTATTATTTCAAAATAAGATTATTGATGTTATACACTGTAAAACTTTTGAAATAGTATTTTATGATAATCAGAATCTTGAATTTACATACATTATTAAGATATTATTCTTTATTTAATATATCTGAATTAAAATAATAGTAGAAATGTACTATAATTAAAGGTATTTATAATTAAAAATTTAATTAAATCTTTAACTGCATGTATTTTGATAAAAATATTATGTTAATTTTAATATTTTTAACATAAAAATGACGTAATTACAAAATTCAACGCGGTATAGAGATCAGACCCAACTAAAAAAATATAAAAATTTAATTAAAAATTTAATAAACCTATAAAAACCAATAAAATAATTAAACCTTAAAAAAATAATAATATATAAAGTGCTTTTGGCTATAACAGATGAGTAGACGACAAGATCACAAGATAGCAGCAGACAGTAATAAATTCTGCAATAACTAAAAGTAGTAATACAACAACCCTTTGTAATAAAAGTTGCGGACATTTTAGCCGGCCAAGATGGTGAGGTGGACGTTTGGAAGTTAAGGTAGTTTTGGTGGTTTCTTTTTCTTCGGCTTGATGAATGGTAGTGGTGCTGCTGCACAAGTGTTAATCGGGAAATGGATATTTTCAATTGTTAAAAAAAATTAAGAGTGTAAAGTATGATCTCTATTTGGTCTCACTTATAAAATTAATAGTGAGAGATCACACTTTACTCCCTCAATTGTTAAAAAAAATTGAGAGGATCTATTTCCCGTAACTAGCACAAAAATATGTGATTTTTTAAATAAATAAAAATATTTTATTTATTAAAATATATAATATATAAATTTTTGTTTTTATCAAAATGCATTATATCTCTTATCTTGTTTACAGTGTAAACAAAATAAGAATACATGTATCTCTGATAAATCCCAAATTTTGTGGTTTATCTTGTGTTAAATTCAGGGGATTTTATCAACTTATCTCACATTTATTCAATAAAATAGCATGATTTTGTGAATTTTTCCTAATTTGTGCTTAAAAGTAAAAATATACTTTTTAGGCCTTTAATTGGTTAAATTTAATCCACTTTGATTCCACTCGGTGCCTTGATGTATTTCTTATTGATGTCAGGGTTAAAAGGCAACTAATGGATCAAAGAAGTGAAGAGAAAAGCATGCAAAAAGGAGAATTAATGGAAAACGAGCATTTGGAGGACTCAAGACCACGCGCACGCGTCATCCACGTGTATGCATGAGGAGGGAATTTGCCAGCGATGTGCATGCGTCACCCACGCGCACGCGTGAAAGAGAAAGTTGCCAGTGACGCGTACGCGTGATCCATGCGTACGCGTGACAAGCAGCACATGACCTCATTAAAGGCAAAACGCTGGGAGCGATTTCTGAGCTCAAGGAGGGACAAATCCAACTCATTTATGATGCTTTTGAACCCAAGAATTGGAAGGAAATGAGGGGAGGGGGTGTGGGGTAGTAGTCATAGTTTAGTTTTTCATCATGTTTTAGGTTAGAATTCTAGAGAGAGAAGCTCTCCCTTCTCTCTAGAATTTAGGGTAGTTTAGGTTAAATTTCCTTAGATCAAAGTTCTAATTCTTATTTTTAGTTCAACCCTCTTTATATTTTATTGTTCTATTGACTTAATATTCTTAGTTTCTCTTGTTATTTTCTTTGCTTGGTTGATTTTATGCTTATGAACTCTTGTAGGATTTGATTCTCTCTTAATACAATTTCATGTTTTCATGTCTTTTTATGTTTATCTTAGTTGCTATTGTTGATTTCTTGCTTATGTTAGTTATGGGTTTCATTAATTCTTACAATTTGTGATGTTTACTTTTATTGCACTCTAGGTGTTTGATAAAATGTTTTCATTAGTTATAGAGTAGTTTTCTACACTCTTGGCCTAGGCTAAGGGAATTGAGTGACCTTGAGTCATTGGGTCTAATTGGATTGGTGATTTGGATCCCTTGTTGATCAATTTAATGTCCATTGACACTAACCTACTATTAAGCTAATTAATAGCTAGGTTGGGACTTATGGCTGATGTTGATCAAGTCTATTTGACTTACTTCTAGTATAGAAGTAGACTTGATGGGTTGGTCCCTCATAGTTGTCAATATATGGTTTGTAGACAAGGATGGTGACCACAATTTTCATGCCTTAGCCAAGAGTTCTTTTCCTTTCCTTTATTGGTTAATTGTCATTTACTTTCTTGTTATATACTTTTCTTGTCAATTACCAAATCAAACCCCCTTGTTCCTTCATAGACAATAATTGAGCACATCATTGCAATTCCTTGTGAGACGAGTCAAGGTTTAAATACTCTTGGTTTATTTTTATTGGGGTTCGTACTTGTGACAAACCAAATTAAAACTTTGATGGAGAGTTATTGGTTGGTTTAGAACTATGCTTACAATGAAGTAATTCTTTTCTATAAGGGAAATTCTAAGACAACAATAATTCTCTATCAAGTTTTTGGCGCCGTTGCCAGAGAATTGCAATAGTGTTATATTATTGGCTATATATATATATATATGTGAATATTGTGAATATGTTTACCTTTTGCTTCTTTGTTAGTTGTTGCTAGTTTTAGGAGTTTACTTTCATTATCTCTTCTTAACTTTTGTTTTTATTTGCCACTATGAATTCTCACCCTTTTGCCTATGAGTGTGGTTACAACTAAGTTGTAGGAGATGAAAACTACAATGACAACATGCATCAAAGATGGGTGGAGCCTCAAGAATTTGATCACCCTTCTTAGCAATAACCTTTCCAAATGTATTATGAGAAAGAACCGTACCATGATGCATACCAATCCAATAGCTATGGTGGACCTCCTTGTGGTTATCAACCACAAGCACCATGTGCCAATTAGCCTCCTCCTCAATATAGCCCTCAACCATCATACTCACAAGCATCATACCACCAAATACCTTCCTATAACCCACCTCCATCACAATGCCAACCTTGTATACCTCAACCATATGAACCATACATAGGGCCACCACAATTCCAACACAATTACTCCCAAGAACCACCTCCATATGCACCAACTAACTATTCTTACCAAGATGAACCACCTCCCATGTATGAAAACTTTCAACCACAAGATGAATTCCTCTTTTCACTACAATCCTCCATGGAAGAATATCCATATCCATTGATCCAAAAGCAACATGATCCTACTTATGTTAGTCAAGTGGAACAAGAGCCAAGGGATCGTCTCAAGGAAGCAATGGATCGGCTTCAAGCAATCATCCGTCAAAAGGAGCAAGAGGAAGCCTAAAGGACGAACAAAGCTATCGAGGCTAACCTTACCAAAATTAAAACCAACTTGGACTCATCGGATTCATACCATAGACAAAGCATCTCCACGGATGAATGTGAAAAATTAACCGAAGAGTGGAGCATGAAGGAGATTTTAGAATCTCAACATGAGGACAAGGAGATGGGATATGTCTTACAACAAGTGGAGGAGGAAGAGACCCTTAAAAAGGAAGAAATAGTTGAAGATTTAGGGGAGGTTGAGCAAGAGACAGGTTCTATCATTGAAGACAAATTTACACTAAGTGACATTGGTGATCTTGTTGAAGCTTCTTCCATTGGATGTGAAACGGATGTTGAGGAAGAATGTGCACAACCTCCAATATATATTTTGATCAATAAGGAAAAATTGGAAGAAGTTGATAAGCAAGGGAAAGTTGAGAAAAGTTGTCAAGAGGTGGAAGTCATCAAGGAGGAGTTAAAGAAAGTGGAGCTTACATTATCAAAGCCATTGGATGCCTTCCTTACTATGTCACCATCCAAATTACAAATTGAGTGAGTAATAATCTCATCCTCTAATTTTCTTGGCCCATATCAATATGGTTTGCTTGAAACGGATGGGCAACTTAGAGTTCTTTGTGGATCGAAGAGTAAGAGAAAATTGTGTAGTGGTTGGCAAAATGATGTTAAGCTCATTAAGGTTGAACCCTCAAGACATAGGTACCATGGTTGGAGGAATACTAAATTGTATGAATCTAGGAGGAGAATTTGGTGCTCCAATGAGAATTCTATGTGCCTACCACCCAAATGGAACAATGATGATCAATTAGAAGACGGGTGTGAAAATAAGATATGGGATCCCAGATCACAACATGAATGCCAATTTTGGGAGCTCACATCTTGTAAAAAACTTCACCCAAGCATGGTGAAGTCGGTTGGAAATTCTGACAACCGTTTGAGGAGCAAGTATCCTTGGAACTTCAAGGATGAGCACAAACATGACAATAAATAAAAGTGCTAGGTAGGAGACACCCTACCATGGTAAACTCTTTCCATTCTCTTGTATATATAATCAATGGATGAATTGAGTTGCCATTGTAGGTAGTTCTTCTTATTTTCTATACTCTTGTACATATTGCTTTGACTGCTAGGTTGCTTGTTAGATTCATGTTTTGACTTTTGATTAGAATAGTTGTTTTTGAATTGCATTTTGCTTGAAGTGCAAGTTTTGTTTGTATTGTCTCTCAAAATTTTTCAAAAACTAAAATTTTTTTTGTTAAATTTGAATTTTAGTTGATTTAGAATGTTTATAGGTTAGTAGAGTGCCCTGTTTCTATTTTATGCTTCTTTTAAAAAAAAAAGGGGCATTCCACGCGTGGGCATAGATGACGCGTACGCGTCACTGTTCCTTTTCGCACATCCACGTGTGAGCATGGACGATGCGCATGCGTCATATGCTTATGTTTGAACTCCTAATACAAAAACCAGAAAGTTGCACTGGAGTGGTGCTGCTTTTGTGTGAAGAGCACAATTTAGCCTCATACGTATGCGTGGCTGACGCGTACGCATCCCTTCTCTTCTCTGCTGGCCACACGCAAGTGTGGGCGACGCTCACGCGTCACATGACTTTCTCTGTTTTCCATGTGTATGCGTGAATGAAGCGCGTGTGTGGCCTTTGTGCCCTATTTCTGCCCTGTTTCTTCTCCTTTCTTCCTCTTTCTTCTCTCCTTTCTTCTTCTCCATTCTTCCTTTCTTACTTTTTTTTTCTCCCTCTCTTCAAAATTCCACTTCTCCTTCTCCCTCTTTTTAAATTTTCACTTCTCATTTTTCTCATCTTTCATTTTCTTTTGTTTATTGCATTTGCATACTTTCATTTATTGCATATTAATTTTGTTTTTGTAGCTTGTTCTTCTTTTCTTTTGTAAATTTGTTATTTTAACATTGGTGTTGAATTTTCTTACTTAACTGTTGAGAATTCCTTGGATCATTTTGGTGCTTTTTAACTTGTTTGGTATTGTTGGGTGATGAAATTTTTAGGTCAATGCTTAACCTTTGATGACTCTTGCATCCTTTGTGCATTGATATGAACTCATATTGTCTTTCATGACCCACTCTTTCCTCTTTAAACTTGATGCTCCCAAGTGCTCTCTTCATGCTATTTACTTATGCTTAAACTTCACTCTTACATCAAGTGTTAGTTGATATGCCCTTTGCTTATATTGTTTTCTCACTTGCATAGTGTAGCTACCATGTAGTTGAGAATCCTACTCTTATTTGGCATTAGCCCTCGCTGATGTTCTATTTGCTTTGATATTTTTGTTGTGGGCTTAATTGTCTTTCTCTTTCTCTCCTTTTAGGCTGGCCACTAAGAAGGAAAAAAAAAGCTTCTAAATGGGGCAACAAACAAGTTGATGCCAGGGCATCTAGGCCAGTTTCACTAACCTTTTCTTTACTGTTTTAGGGTAGTTTCATGCATTTTCTTAGTGAATAAGGCAAGTTTTGGATGAAAATACACTCACACCTTGATTCAAGCAACTATTGTGAACTTTGCATGATTTCATGAGAATTTTGCTAGAATTGCATGATAAATTGATGATGCATAATCTCATGACTTTGGCTAGAGCTTTGATGCACTTTAATTGCTTGATTTCAGGGCAAAAGAAGCAAGGAAGAACCACGTTAGTATTCACGTTAACCTAGTTAACGTGAACACTAACGTGGAATGGTAAAAAGCTTGCAACGTTAATGAGAAAAATAATCACCAATTACGCCTGCGAAGCCATCCATAGCTCGCGTTACTTGCCACGTTAACTAAGTTAACATGGTAGTTAACGTAGAAGCAAAAGGGAACTCCAACGTTAAGAGAAAACGTGAACACCAATAACGTTTTCCTCCAACGTTAGTGGTAAAAGTGAACACCACTAACGTTGGAGAACTTGGCAATGATCCACGTTAAGAGTCACGTTAACTTAGTTAACGTGAACTCTAATGTGGAAGAGGAAAACAAAAGCCAACGTTAGTGACACTCACTTTTGTCACTAACGTTGGACCAACTAGCATTGCCTACGTTAACTTTCACGTTAAGACCATTAACGTGAAAGTTAATGTGGACTTGAGATCAAAGAGCCAACGTTAGTGACACTCACTGTTGTCACTAACATTGGAAGATGGCATCGCTACTACGTTAAGAGCCACGTTAACTTAGTTAACGTGAGTTTTAACGTAGAGAATTTGGGCATTTGGAGCGTTAGTGACAAAAGTGAGTGTCACTAAATCTCTCGAAGGTGAGACACACCCACGTTAAGAGTCACGTTATCTACATTAACGTGAACTCTAACGTAGGAACAAAAGGCATCAAGCAACGTTAATGGGAAAAGTGATTCCCACTAACGTTCGCGAAGGGGTACAAGCCAACGTTATTGGGAAAAGTGAGTCCCAATAACATTGGCCAAAAATTGAAAAGGCAACGTTAGTGGTCACGTTAAGATCACTAACGTTGGAGTTAACATGGGTACATAAGGGTGGAACGTTAGTGGAAAAAGTGAATGCCACTAACGTTCTCGAACCTACAATGGCACTCAACGTTAATCTCACTAAATACCCAAGCCTAATTCATATTTCTCTGTAAGCTGGGCCCACTAAAGATGAGAACTGCTTCAACTCAAGATCCAGAGCCCACATCCAAGACTTGAAGAACTCACTAGAAGATCAAGAGGAGTAGTATATATAGGAGTAGTTTTGAACTATAGAGGAGCTTTTGGCACTTTTGGGAACCACTCTCTGATATTTACTTTTCTTCACTTTTAGCATGGATTCTTCTTTTCTGCCATTTTTCATTTCTAGAGCTATGAACAACTAAACCCGTTTCATTGGGTTAGGGAGCTCTGTTGTAATTTGATGGATCAATTATAGTTTTCATTCTTCTTCTTCTTTCTTTTCTCTTGATCTTACTAGAAAGCTTTCAATCTTAATTCAATTAGTTAGTTGTCTTGGAAAAGAAACTCTCCATAATTGGATCTCCTTTGAGCCTTGGAAAAGGGATGAGGAGATCATGCTAGAAATGCTTTCTCATGTTGGACCAAATTGGGGTTTGGGCGAATATAGTGACATGTAATCCTCCCAACACTTTGATTTGGAAATACATGTGGTATAATCAGTGACCACACTTCATCTCTTCCCATGAGCAATTAAATCAAGGAATTGGACAATTGTTTAAGCTTAGAGAGATTGGATTGCCAAGGAATTGGGATCCAATCACTTAAGATTGCCAAGGAGATCAATGAATGCATTGATTGAGGAAGAGATGAGAATGAACTTGATCCGGAGAATGCAATATCTCCTGAACCCAATGATTACCCCATTTCTGATCTTACCCATTCTCTTTACTTTTTGCCATTTATTTTCATGCTCATTACCCCAAATCCCCATTTAAGATTCCGTACTTTAATTTCTGTTATTTACTTTCCAGTCATTTAAATTTCTGCAAGTTCTCAATCTAAATTCTGTTTAGCTCAACTAGCATATTCTTCTAACTAAAGTTGCTTGACCAATAAATCCTTGTGGGATTCGACCTCACTCTATTGCGAGTTTTACTTGACGACAATTCGGTATACTTGCCGAAGGAAAATTTGTTGAGAGACAAGTTTTCATGCATCAAGTTTATGGCGCTGTTGCCGGGGATTGATTTTGAATCAACAATGATTAAGTTTGAAGATCACTAGATTGAGCATTTTTCTTTTTGTTTATTTGATTCAGTCAATTTCTTTTAGTTTGTTTTAATTTCTTCCTCACCCCTTCACCCTCTTTATTTTTTTGTTCTTTCTTTCTTTGATAATTACAATTCTGCTCACTAACCCACTATCTGTTTGATAATTTGCATCACTCACACTAACAATTACTCTAACAAGAATAGTTTCTTCATTTTATCTCCTATTGTGCAATCTGTCTGTTGTATGACAGGGAGAAGAGAAGGAGTTTCAACATCCTTCGATTTAGAACCTGAAAGGACCCTTTGGAGACTAAGAAGGGAAGCAAGAGGGAAAAAAATTATTGGTACTGAGGAAGAAGAGGAAGAGTACTTTGAACCCAATATGGATGAAAATTTGGAGAACAATCATGAAGAATAAGCTCATAATCATGCCAGAGAAGGCCATGCAAACCGTGCTGGGCAAGAAAGGAGAGTTCTAGGCTCCTATATCAATCCTAATCCAGGAAACTGTGGAAGTAGCATTCAGAAGCCCACCATACATGCCAATAATTTCGAACTAAAACCCCAGCTCATCACTCTTGTTCAGAACAATTGTTCATTTGGAGGAAGTGCTCAAGAAGACCCCAATCAACATCTAACCACCTTCCTGAGGATTTGTGACACTGTGAAGTCCAATGGAGTCCATCCAGATGTCTATAGGTTGCTCTTGTTCCCTTTTTCACTCAGGGACAAGGCATCCAAATGGCTTGAATCCTTCCCAAAGGAGAGCTTAACAAATTGGGAAGAAGTGGTGAACAAGTTTTTGGCAAGATTTTACCCTCCTCAAAGGATCAACAAGCTGAGAGCTGAGGTGCAAACTTTCAGGCAACAAGATGGTGAGACTCTTTATGAAGCATGGAAGAGGTTCAAAGACCTAACAAGAAGATGCCCACCAGAGATGTTCAATGAATGGGTTCAACTTCACATCTTCTATGAAGGTCTTTCCTATGAGTCAAAGAAGGCTATGGATCATTCATCAGGAGGCTCTCTAAACAAGAAGAAAACCATTGAAGAATCCATAGATGTCATTGAGACAGTTGCTGAGAATGACTACTTCTATGCCTCCGAAAGAAGTAACACCAGAGGAGTAATGGAGCTGAACCACATGGATGCATTGTTAGCTCAAAATAAGATGATTACCAAGCAGCTAGCAGATCTTACCAAGAAGGTGGAGGAAAACCAAGTTGCAGCAGCCATCACTTCATCATCAGTTCAAGGAGGAGCGAACATAGGAGAATAAGGTGACTGAGAGCAAGCCAACTATGTTGGAAACTCACCTAGACAAGTCCATGATCCATACTCCAAAACTTATAACTTTGGATGGAGAAATTACCCCAACTTTGGATGGGGAAACCAACAAGACCAAGGGCAAGATCAGAGACGCCACAACCTCAACTCCAACAACAATGCAACTCATCAACACACCTCACAAAGATCCTACCAACATCCATCTAACCACCCTTCTTAACCACCTAATCTCAACCCATCATCAATAACCGAGGAGAGATTATCAAAGATTGAGGCTCTACTTGAAAACTTATGCAGAGAAGTCCAAGACAACAAAGTGTTTAAGGAAGAAGTGCGAGCCAATATCAAGAACCAAGGAGAAAATATCAAGAGATTGGAGTCCCAAGTAGGGTATCTATCTCAACAAATTCCCAAACCCACTGATGGATTCCCCAGTGATACAGAGAAGAATTCAAGAGGAGAAACAAAGAAAGTGAGATGGAAAGAATGCAAAATGATAACCACAAGTGATGAGGGGAGTATGAATGGAGTAGAACACCTCTAAAATAATCAAAAGGAAAGCCAGGAGGAAGGAAGCTATACAACTCAACCTACATCTAAGGAAGAGCTAAAGAAGAAGGAGGTATTGAACCCATATGCACCTTTTTCCCACAGGCTTAAAGGTGGTGTAGGAGGGAGAATGTATTCAAGGTTCCTTGATATGTTTGCATCTTTTGATGTAAATATACCATTCATTAAAGCCCTCCAGCAAATGCCTTTCTACATCAAGTATATAAAGGAGCTACAAGCCAGAAAAAGTCCATTGAAGGGTGGACAAATAATAAAGATGAATAGGGATTGCAGTGCTCTCATTCAACCAGGGCCACCCACAAAGAAGGAGGATCCAGGGAGTTTCCACATTCCTTGTGCCTCTCATTCAACCAGGGCCACCCACAAAGAAGGAGGATCCAGGGAGTTTCCACATTCCTTGTGCCATAGGAGAAACAATGATTGACAAAGGGTTTTGTGACTTGGGAGCAAGCATCAACTTAATGCCTCTCTCCCTCATGAAGAAGCTCCAAATCAATGAACTAACTCCTACTGATGTAATTATCAGATTGGCTGACAAAACTCAAAAATAAGCAATAGAAGTGGTTGAAAATGTGCTGGTGAAGGTTGGGAGCTACTATCTTCCCACATATTTTGTTGTTCTGGAAATGGATGAGAATCCTATTTACCCCATCATTCTGGGAAGACCATTCCTAGCTACAGCCAGAGCATTCATAGATGTAGAGCGAGGAGAGCTAGTATTAAGAATACATGATGAGCAACTCACTTTCAATGTTTTCAACCTCTCACAAGAAGCAAATCAAGAAAACAAAGAATCAAGAGAAGAGCAGAATGAAGCACTGATGCAAGAAACAAGCAGTGAAGCACAAACAATACAACTGGAAACCCCATGGGTTGGAAAGCCACATATTCAGGAAGAACCACATTCAAAGGTGATCCAAAGGGAACCAGAACCACCAGAGTCATGCAGAGTTAACAACAAGGATCCCTTAGAGAAAGAATCTATAGAAAGCAAGCGAGCATCAAGAGATACAAAGAAGAAAGTTCCAAGGGGATGGAGAAATAAGAAAATTCCTACAGAAAATTTTTCGCTAGGTGATAAAGTGATTTCTACATACTTTCCATCTATACCACCTCACCTCCCCACTATTCCATCTCAGCTGCCTCCTGTGTACACTATCAACAAAATCTTGTCCTTAGAGCATATGGAACTTATCAACAAAGCCAATGGACATAGGTTCACCGCAAGAGGAGAAGACTTCAAGCACTATCAGCCACCTTAACAAGGACCAAACGTCAAGCTAATGACGCTAAAGAAGCGCTTCATGGGAGGCAACCCATGTTCTATACCCTCGCTCTTAAATCTCTAATAATAGTAATAAGGCAATTTCCATGGAATTTTAAATCAATTTTGACAACTAATATAAAGCCCCTCTACATGCAACGTATAGTACATGATAAGTTTGGTGTTCAAAGCACACCAAGTGAGGTTTGGACACACCTTGTGAGGAGAATTTATTTCCCAAACTTGTTGCACCATGAGATCACAAACAAGTTTGATGTACCAACGTGCATGCATGGGAGCTTAATGGTTGATTGATCTGCATTCATGGAAACCATTTAGTCATGTAAAAACAAAAGAAAAAGAAATTTTTTTTAGTTCACACTTTTTCCCACCAAAAATTTCAAATAACCCATTGCATTTTTTTCTTCGTGTATAGGGAATCAAAAAGGACATTGATGGTACTTGATAGGACAATTGAGAAAGGGAGATTCGGCCACTACACCAAGGGAATTTCACACTTGTCTTCATGGGGAATGTCCTTGGAAGTATTGCCATGCAATATTGGGAGGGAAAATTTTGAAGACCGAACCAAGACTCCCATAAAGGAGGTGATCCTTGTGCTCATTCAATCCTAAAACTCCAACCGTCCACTATCAAACAACACCATCAATCCACACCCTTCAATCAATTGCCATCTTTCTATATAAACCCCTTCACACAACCTCTTCGTACACACTTCAAATTCTCACCCTTCCCACTCCCTTCTTTCGGGCATATACACATCATCCTCAACCAAAGGCTTCACATACACACTCCTAGCCATCTTGAGAATAGCCAACACATCAACAATCTTGTATGGCATCATTAAGCTCCAAGAGACAAAAGGGGAAGGAACCCATAGAGCATCCTCCTTTTGATGAAGGGCGATTTAGAACCTTTCATCATGCACTCCAGTATGGGTGGATTACTGAGAAAGAAATCATTTATGAACTAGGCTTTCAAGTCACAAAAGCCGAGTGTCCAGAAATCATAAAGAAGGTGGAACAACGCCGATGGGAGCTCCTCACCGATCCGATCACAAGGGTGAATGCAACTCTAGTAAGAGAGTTCTATGCAAATGCAGTTAGACAAGACAATGCGGATGACTCATACACAAGTTTTGTGAGAGGGGTCATGATGGATTTTAGTCCCATGACTATCATGAGAGTGCTGAAATTGAGAAGCATACCCTTTGAAGAGGAGAGCTATCACTCGAGAATGGACAAAAACCCCAATTATGACTAGATTATACAGGATATATGTGTGCAAGGAGTAGATTGGGAAAGAGGCCCCAAGAGGAAGCCCAAATTTATAAAAAAAGGAGATCTCCTCCCTGAGGCTAAAGGTTGGTTCGAAATTGTAAGGAGATCCATCCTCCCAGCCGGAAACAACTCAGAGGTAAACCTCAAGAGAGCAACAATGGTGCAATGTCTAATGAAGGGAGGAGAGATCAAGGCTCATGAACTCATAGCCCAAGGCATTCGGAAGCTTGCTGAGAAGAGCGATTCTGGAGGAAAGTTGGGTTATCCCAGCACTATTTTTCGTTTGTACAAACTGGCTAGGGTGATATTTGAGGATGAAAACCCTGAGTGGATAAAGGTTGGTATGCCAATCACTTATCGTCGGATGCATGCTGCTGCAGCTCCACTACCCCCACGAAGGGTACGAAAGAGGCTAGCTCATCAAGCTGAAGAAGAACAACATCCACAGGAGCAAACCCCAGCCACCTTAAGCATGCACAAATTGCAAGAGGCTATTGATACCTTATCTAGGCAATGCATGGAAAATCAAGGGGCACAAAGGGAGTTTTAAATGTGATTAATAGACCGCCAAGAAGGATCACTCTCTAGATGGATGAATCAGCAAGAGGAATGGCAAAAACAATTGATGGACAAGCAAATAGAACAAGGGAGAAAATGGAGTGAATCATTCCATAACCTAAATCAGAAGTAAGATCAACAACAAGAAGCCATCCAAAGGCTAACCAACATCCAAGCACATCAAGGTGCACACATCCATGAGATGCATCAGAAACAGAGAGAACAAGCAGATCTTTTAGATGAATACAGAGCATTTTCGGAAGGTGTCTACATGAGTGAGACTGGGTATCATGTGAATACCCAAGCCAGGCTTGGGTACTTATTCGAACAACTACCTGTTTTGCATCCTGGAATAACAAAATATGAAGATGTAAAGGATGAGTTAGCACGAGTGGAGCGCGAAAGGGTAGAACAAAGTCATGAATCAGTAAGGAAGGCACTGGAGGATTGGAAGATAGCCAGAATGAATCGAATGAGAGGAAGCACAAGTGGACAAAGTAAACTTAAAGAGGGCAAGGAAGCAGAAGAACATGAGCATGCCAACAAGTGAAAGGTGGTGAAGTTCCCTCTTAGTTTACCTTTTTCAAAGCTTTAAATAAGGAAAATCATGTATGAAATAGAACATACTTCCATGAGTAGTTTAGGACTTTTAATTCTGCATTTAAGTTTTGTTTCTTAGGTTAAATGTGCTAGCTTAATGTCTTGAGTGTTCACTTTCATCTTTCTTACTTGTATGCTTGTCTCCTTAAGTTAATAAAAAAGAAAATGTTATGAAAAGAACAAGAGTGGAGTTATTTTATGAAGTGCATTCTGAATGTTTGTGGTAGGATGATTAGTAAGCTAAATTGGTTCACCAAGTAAGGAAAGAAAGCAACTATCTATCCTGAGTCCTATGTTTGAGACACACTCTTTGAGACTAACTAAACAATAAGATCCCAATAAGAAAAGAGAAAGAGCAATAAAAGAGAAAAAGAAAGAAACACAATAAGAAACAATGCTAGGCACCAAGGGTTTCAAAATTGAGGCATGTGTCTGTGGTGTTTATGTACAAGGGATATACTTGGATGAATAAGCTCTTAGGGGTGCCTTATCACTTGGTAACTTGGATTAACTAATCCGGGATTATAAGGTGAAAGTCCACTATCAAGAGTAACCTTTGCTACAGAACACTTAGTAACCCAAAGAGGTGCTGGACACCAAGGTCTCAAGAAAGGAAAATAACAAACCATGTGCCTGTGGTGTGTATGTATGAGGGAAAGAGACTTGAGGAAGTAAGTCCTTAGGGGTGTCTTAACACCTAGCACCTTAAACCAACTGGTTTGGGAGTGTTGGCTGAAAGCTTATCATAAAGAGTCGCCCTCTTACAAAGCACCTAGCAAAAAGAAAAAAATAAACTTTGAAAAAGAAGGAAGGATCAATAAAGAAAGAAGTCTCAAAGGATGCAATCAAGAAAGTGACCAAGGAGTTGATAAAGGCTTGAAACCTAAAGGGGAGGAACCTAAGTTGCTATGCATGAAACCCCATAAACCAGGAAGTTTACTTCTATTTTATCTTCTTGTTCTTACATTTCATTCTTCTTATACTTCAGTACTTGCTTAGGGACAAGCAAGCTTTAAGTTTGGTGTTGTGATGTGATGAGCGGATATTTTATACGCTTTTCGGGGGTAATTTCATGTAGATTTTAGCATGTTTTAATTAGTTTTTAGTAAAATATTATTAGTTTTTAGGCAAAAATCATATTTCTGGACTTTACTATGAGTTTGTGTGTTTTTCTATGATTTCAAGTATTTTCTGGCTGAAATTGAGGGAGCTGAGCAAAAATCTGAGTTAGGCTGAAAAAGGACTGCTGATGCTATTGGATCCTGACCTCCCTGCACTCGAAATGGATTTTCTGGAGCTACAGGAGTCCAATTGGCGCGATCTCAACGACGTTGGAAAGTAGACATCCAGGGCTTTCCAGCAATATATAATAGTTCATACTTTGCGTGAAGATAGACGATGTAAACTGGCATTCAACGCAAGTATCATGCTGCTGTCTGGCGTCCAGCGCCAGAAACAGGTTACAAGTTGGAGTTCAACGCCAGAAATAGGTTACAACCTGGCGTTGAACGCCCAAAACAGTCCCAGGCACGTGAGAAGCTTAAGCCTCAGCCCCAGCACACACCAAGTGGGCCCCAGAAGTGGATTTCTGCATCATCTATCATAGTTTACTCATTTTCTGTAAACCTAGGCTACTAGTTTACTATTTAAACAACTTTTAGAGACTTATTTTGTATCTCATGACATTTTCAGATCTGAATTTTATACACTTTGACGGCATGAGTCTCTAAACTCCATTGTTAGGGGTGAGGAGCTCTGCAGCGTCTCGATGAATTAATGCAATTGTTTCTATTTCTCCACTCAAACGTTTGTATGTTCCTATCTAAGATGTTCATTCACGCTTAATTATGGAGAAGGTGATGATCCGTGGCATTCATCACCTTCCTCAACTCATGAACATGTGCCTGACAAATACCTCCATTCTACATCAGATTGAATGAGCGTCTCTTAGCTTCCTTAATCAGAATCTTCGTGGTATAAGCTAGAATTGATGGCGGCCACTCTTGAGGATCCGGAAAGTCTAAACCTTGTTTGTGGTATTCCGAGTAGGATTCAAGGATTGAATGGCTGTGACGAGCTTCAAACTCGCTATTGCTGGGCGTGATGACAAACGCAAAAGGATCAATGGATCCTATTCCAACATGATCGAGAACCAACAGCTGATTAGCCGTGCTGTGACAGAGCATCTGGACCGTTTTCACTAAGAGGATGGGAAGTAGCCACTGACAATGGTGACACCCTACATACAGCTTACCATGGATGGAACTTTACAAACAATTGAGTTGAATATTACATTGCAGGAATTCAGAGGACAAAGCATCTCCAAAACTCCAACATATTCTCCATCAATAAAGTAACAATTACTTATTCCAAACACTTTTACCTCTTACAATTAAATCCAAATAACCTTACTGGCATCCTGACTAAGATTAATAAAATAAACATAGCTTGCTTCAAACCAATAATCTCCGTGGGATCGACCCTTACTCACGTAAGGTATTACTTGGACGACCCAGTGCACTTGCTGGTTAGTTGTGCGAAATCATAAGAAATCTTGATTTTGATATTGAGATATTAATTTCGTGCACCAAGTTTTTGGCGCCGTTGCCGGGGATTATTCGAGTTTGAACAACTAAAGGTTTATTTTATTCCTTAGATTAGGAATAATTTATTTTTGTTACTATAGAGTCATTAAATTCTGATAGGATAATTTCTTTTCAGAAATTTTTTTCAAAAATATTATTTTTCTTTATCATTTTTTAAGTTTTTTTTCGTGAGTTTAGTGTCTTGTTCTAAGTTTGGTGTCAATTGCATATTTTATATTTTTCTTTAAATTTTCGAACTTGTGTTCTTTGTTCTTCATTGATCTTCAAGTTGTTCTTGTTTATTTTTCTTGTTTGATCTTGAGTTTTTCTTGTTCTGTGTCTTTTCTTGTTTTTCTTGTGCTAATCCAAAGCATTAGTCTTCCAAAAGAAATATACCTATTCAGAACAATTGTTACCTTTTCTGGCCAATTGGCTAGAGCGTTGGTCTATGTTCTTGGTAATTGGGTATCTTTATTTCAAAACTTCTTTTAAAAATAAATTTTCTTGATTTAATCTTGTGCCAAACTTTAAGTTTGGTGTTTTATTGTTAATTTTTCTTCAATTTTCGAAAATTTAGTGAAGTTTTCTAAAAATTTTAAGTTTGGTGTTCTTTCTTTTGTTTTTGTATTCTTGTGAATCTTCAAGGTGTTCTTGAGTTTTTCTTGGGTTTTGATCTTAAGATTTTTAAGTTTGGTGTTCCTTGGTGTTTTCCCTACAAAATTTTCGAAAATAAGGAGCATTAGATCTAAAAATTTTAAGTCTTGTGTCTTTTTTGTGTTTTTCTCTTTCATCATAAAATTCAAAATTAAAAAAAATATCTTTTCTAACTAATTTTAAACTACAATTTCGAAATTTTTATTTAAAAAATTTCAGATTTCAATTTCAAAATTTTTCGAAAATCTTCACAAAATATTTTCAATTTCTTTTCTCTTTATTATTTATTTCGTTTTTATTTATTCCATCTTTATTTTATAAATAATATCAACATACATATCATCTCCCTTGTTCCATCATGGAATTAAGTGGAAATGAACAGTCTAGGAGGACTCTGGGGTCATATGCTAACCCCACTACTGCTTCATATGGGAGTAGTATCTGTATACCCTCCATTGGAGTTAGTAGCTTTGAGTTGAATCCTCAGCTCATTATCATGGTGCAGCAAAACTGCCAGTATTTCGGTCTTCCACAGGAAGAACCTACAGAGTTTCTGGCACAATTTTTACAAATTGCTGACACAGTACATGATAAGGAAGTAGATCAGGATGTCTACAGATTATTACTGTTTCCATTTGCTGTAAAAGATCAAGCTAAGAGGTGGTTAAATAACCAGCCTAAGAACAGCATAAAAACATGGAAACAGCTGTCAGAAAAATTCCTGAATCATTATTTCCCTCCAAAATGGATGGCACAGCTAAGGCTAAGCATCCAAGGCTTCAAACAAGGAGATAATGAATCCCTTTATGATGCTTGGGAGAGATACAGAGAGATGTTGAGAAAATGCCCCTCTGAAATGTTTTCAGAGTGGGTGCAATTAGACATCTTCTACTATGGGCTTACAGAAAGAGCTCAGATTTCTCTAGACCATTCAGCTGGTGGATCTATACATATGAGAAAAACAATTGAAGAAGCTCAAGAGCTTATTGATACAGTTGCCAGAAATCAGCATCTGTACCTAAACAGTGAATCCTCCATGAAAGAAGAAGCTAAAACAGTAACTGCTGAACTCAATCCGGTAGATCAAGCTAATGAATTCAATCAGCAGCTGGATTTTCTAACTCAGCAGCTAGCCGAATTTAAGGAAATACTACAAGAAACAAGAATGGCTAACAGGAATATGGAAGTACAGTTAAAGCAAACAGAAAAGCAACTGTCAAAACAAATAACAGAAGAATGCCAAGCAGTTCAATTAAGAAGTGGGAAAACATTAAATACCTCACTTCAAAGCAGCAGGAAGCCAAGAAACGAACAAATGGCCACTAAAAATCCCTCTGAGGACAATCAGAGCCCAGAGAGGAATAATACTGGCGCTGAACGCCCAGCCCATGCTCATTCCTGGCGTTCAACACCAGAAACAAGCATGAATCCGGCGTTGAACGCCCAAAGGGAGCACAGTTCTGGCGTTCAGACGCCAGTAACAAATAAGGAGTTGGCGTCTAACGCCACTCCAGCTTCCACCCCTGGCATTCAAACGCCAGTGGGGGATCAGTCACATACAAGTACTGATAACAACCGTTCTAAAAAGGCTTCCCAACCCAAGTCTGTAGGTAATAAACCTACAGCAACTAAGGTTGAGGAATACAAAGCCAAAATGCCTTATCCTCAAAAACTCTGCCAAGCGGAACAGGATAAGCAATTTGCCCGCTTTGCAGACTATCTCAGGACTCTTGAAATAAAGATTCCGTTTGCAGAAGCACTTGAGCAAATACCCTCTTATGCTAAGTTCATGAAAGAGATCTTAAGTCATAAGAAGGATTGGAGGGAGACTGAAAAAGTTTACTTCACTGAAGAATGCAGTGCAGTCATTCTGAAAAGCTTACCTGAGAAGCTTAAAGATCCTAGGAGCTTTATGATACCATGCACATTAGAGGGTACTTGTACCAAGCAAGCTTTATGTGATCTTGGGGCAAGTATCAACCTAATACCTGCATCTACTATCAGAAAGCTTGGTTTAACTGAAGAAATCAAACCAACCAAGATATGTCTTCAACTTGCTGATGGCTCCATTAAATACCCATCAGGCGTGATTGAAGACATGATTGTCAAGGTTGGGCCATTTGCCTTTCCTACTGACTTTGTGGTGCTGGAAATGGAGGAGTACAAGAGTGCAACTCTCATTCTAGGAAGACCTTTCCTAACAACTGGCCGAACCCTCATTGACGTCCAAAAAGGGGAAGTAACCTTGAGAGTCAATGAGGAGGAGTTCAAGTTGAATGTTGTCAAAGCCATGCAACATCCAGACACCCCAAATGACTGCATGAGTGTTGATATTATTGACTCTCTGGTAAGAGAGGTCAATATGGCTGAGAGTCTCGAATCAGAGCTAGAGGACATCTTTAAAGATGTTAAGCCTGATCTGGAAGAATCAGAGAGAATAGTAGAACCTCTGAAAATCCCTCAGGAAGAGGAAAAACCTCCTAAAACCGAGCTCAAACCATTACCACCATCCCTAAAATATGCATTCCTGGGAGAAGGTGATACCTTTCCTGTAATCATAAGCTCTACCTTAGAGCCACAGGAAGAGGAAGCACTAATTCAAGTGCTAAGGACACACAAGACCGCTCTTGGGTGGTCCATCAGTGATCTCAAGGGCATTAGCCCAGCCAGATGCATGCACAAAATCTTACTGGAGGGTGACGCCAAGCCAGTGGTTCAACCACAAAGGCGGCTGAATCCAGCCATGAAGGAGGTGGTGCAGAAAGAGGTCACTAAGTTACTAGAGGCTGGGATTATTTATCCTATTTCTGATAGCCCCTGGGTAAGCCCTGTCCAAGTCATCCCTAAGAAAGGTGGCATGACAGTGGTTCATAATGAAAAAAATGAACTGGTTCCTACAAGAACCGTTACTGGGTGGCGTATGTGTATTGATTATAGAAGGCTCAATACTGCCACCAGAAAGGATCATTTTCCTTTACCATTCATAGACCAGATGCTAGAAAGACTGGCAGGTCATGAATACTACTGCTTCCTGGATGGATATTCAGGTTATAATCAAATTGCAGTAGATCCAAAAGATCAAGAGAAAACAGCATTCACATGTCCATCTGGAGTATTTGCATACAGAAGGATGCCATTTGGCCTGTGCAATGCACCTGCAACCTTTCAGAGGTGCATGCTCTCAATTTTCTCTGATATGGTGGAAAAATTCCTGGAAGTCTTCATGGATGACTTTTCAGTATTTGGAGACTCATTCAGCTCCTGTCTTGACTATCTAGCACTTGTTCTAAAGAGATGCCAATAGACTAACTTGGTTTTAAACTGGGAAAAATGTCACTTTATGGTGACTGAAGGAATTGTTCTTGGGCACAAAATCTCAAACAAGGGAATAGAGGTGGATCAAGCTAAGGTAGAGGTAATTGAAAAATTACCACCACCTGCCAATGTTAAGGCAATCAGAAGCTTTCTGGGGCATGCAGGATTCTATAGGAGGTTTATAAAGGATTTTTCAAAAATTGCCAAACCTCTAAGCAACCTGCTAGCTGCTGACACGCCATTTGTCTTTGGTAAGGAGTGTCTGTAGGCATTTGAGACTCTGAAAGCTAAATTGGTCACAGCATCAATCATCTCTGCACCAAACTGGACATTGCCATTTGAACTAATGTGTGATGCCAGTGACCATGCCATTGGTGCAGTGTTGGGACAAAGGCATGACAAGCTTCTGCACGTCATTTACTATGCCAGTCGTGTTCTAAATGACGCACAGAAGAACTATACAACCACAGAAAAAGAGCTACTTGCAGTTGTTTATGCCATTGACAAATTCAGATCCTATCTAGTAGGATCAAAAGTGATTGTGTACACTGATCATGCTGCTCTTAAATATCTACTCACTAAGCAGGATTCAAAACCTAGACTTATAAGATGGGTGTTGCTTCTGCAAGAGTTTGATATAGAAATAAGAGACAGAAAAGGGACAGAGAATCAGGTAGCAGATCATCTGTCCCGAATAGAACCAGTAGAAGGGGCGTCCCTCCCTCTTACTGAGATCTCTGAAAACTTTCCGGATGAGCAACTCTTTGCCATCCAGGAAGTGCCATGGTTTGCAGACATTGCAAACTACAAGGCAGTGAGATTCATACCCAAAGAATACAGTAGGCAGCAATCAAAGAAGCTGATCACGGATGCAAAGTATTATCTTTGGGATGAGCCGTATCTCTTTAAGAGATGTGCAGACGGAGTAATCCGTAGATGTGTGCCTAAAGAAGAAGCGCAGAAGATCCTATGGCACTGCCATGGATCCCAGTATGGAGGACATTTTGGAAGTGAGCGAACAGCCACAAGAGTCCTCCAATGTGGCTTCTACTGGCCTACTCTCTATAAAGATTCCCGAGTGTTTGTACTTAATTGTGACAGTTGCCAAAGATCTGGTAATCTGCCTCACAGTTATGCTATACCTCAACAAGGAATCTTAGAGATTGAGTTGTTTGATGTATGGGGTATTGACTTCATGGGACCTTTCCCACCATCATACTCAAACACTTATATTCTGGTGGCAGTGGATTATGTATCCAAATGGGTGGAAGCTATTGCAACACCCACTAATGACACTAAGACAGTGTTAAAATTCCTCCAGAAACACATCTTCAGCAGATTTGGCACCCCTAGAGTACTAATCAGTGATGGGGGCACTCATTTCTGCAACAAACAGCTCTATTTTGCTTTGGTTCGTTTTGGAGTTAGCCACAGGGTGGCCACTCCATATCATCCACAGACTAATGGGCAAGCTAAAGTCTCAAATAGAGAAATCAAAAGAATCCTGGAACGGACTGTAATTAACCGTAGAAGGGATTAGGCAAGAAGCTTGGATGATGCCCTGTGGGCATACAGAACAGCATTCAAGACCCCTATAGGGACCTCTCCATACCAGCTTGTGTATGGAAAGGCATGTCACTTGCCAGTGGAACTGGAACACAAGGCCTACTGGGCAACCAGATTCCTAAACCTTGATGCCAAGTTAGCTGGAGAAAAACGATTGCTCCAGTTAAATGAGCTAGAGGAATTTAGACTCAATGCTTTCGAGAATGCAAAAATTTACAAAGAGAAAGCGAAAAGATGGCATGATAAGAAATTGTCATCCAGAGTCTTTGAGCCGGGGCAGAAAGTTCTGCTATTTAATTCTAGGCTTAAATTATTCCCCGGGAAATTAAAATCCCGGTGGAGGGGTCCATATGTGATTACAAGTGTATCACCATATGGATACGTAGAGCTTCAGGATAATGAATCTAACAAAAAGTTCATTGTTAATAGACAGAGAGTTAAACATTATCTTGAAAGCAATTTTGAGCAAGAATGCTCAAAACTGAGACTTGATTAAAAGCTCAGTAATAGTCCAGCTAACGACATTAAAAAAGCTCTTGCTGGGAGGCAACCCAGCCACTCACAAAATTTAATTTGATTTGTTTCTGCTAATTAATTGATTTTTACAGATATATGTCAGAGTATCTTTAAAAGGTAAAATAGTAATTGATTGAATTCACAGAGTTACAGGGAAATTTGGAAGCTCACTGGCATGAAAAAGCCAATAAGAAACGTTTTGGGCGTTGAACGCCCAAAAGAAGCACCCACTGGGCGTTCAATTCCAGTAAGGGTAGCCATCTGGGCATTAAACGCCAGAAAGGAGCATCTTCTGGGCGTTGAACGCCAGAAAGAAGCACCTTCTGGGCGTTTAACGCTAGATTGACAGCGTCCTGGGCATTCAGAAAAACGCCCAGTGACAAAGGACTTCCTGGCGTTCAACGCCAGAAAGAAGCAACAGCTGGGCGTTGAACGCCCAGGAGAAGCAACAATTGGGCGTTAAACGCCCAAAACATGCAGCAGTTGGGCGTTTAACGCCAGGATGGTGGGGAGGAGGTAAAATTCGTTTTTCTTCAAAAATTTTCTAATTTTTATGTTTCAATACATGATTTCTTGCATAAACATATTTCCAAATATCATCCTTCAATTTCAAAAATTTTAATCCTAATTTCTAAAATCCCTAATTTCTGAAATCCCTTTTTCAAAGATTTTACATGCATCTTAATCCATAAAGACAGACGATTTTCAATCCTATCCAACTTTTTTTCCAATCTCTTTTCAAACTTAATTATCTTTTAAAATCTTTTTCAAATTATAAATTTCAAATTTATTTTTAAATATCATTCATATCTTTTTAAATTATATCCTTTTCTTATCATATTTATCTTTTATAAACCATATCTCTTATCTTATATCTTTTTCTTATTTTCGAATACCCACCCCCTCCCTTTATATTCATTTTCGGCGCCCCCCTCATCATCCACCATTCCACACTTGCTCTCCTTCTATCCCTCTTCTCTCTTTTCTTTTGCTTGAGGACAAGCAAACCTCTAAGTTTGGTGTGCTTATCCATGATCACAAAAACATACTCACTTTGATCATGGCCCCTAAAGGAAAACAACCCAACCCAAGAGGCAAGAAAGAGAATATTCCAAAGCCACTTTGGAATCAAGGGAAGTTCTTAAATAAAGAACATTCAGACCATTACTACAAAATAATAAGTCTAAGATCAGTGATCCCGGAAGTCAAGTTCGATATGAAAGAAGATGAATATCCAGAGATCCAAGAACAAATTCGAAACAGGAACTGGGAAATCCTAGCTAATCCTGAAACGAAAGTGGGAAGGAACATGGTTCAGGAGTTCTATGCTAATCTATGACAGACAGACAGGCAAAGAATAATTGGAGCTGCCCTCTATGACCATCGGACCTTAGTCAGAGGAAAGATTGTTCATACCCATCCTGACAAAATCAGGGAGATTTTTAAGCTTCCTCAATTGAAAGATGACCCAGACTCCTTTAATAGGAGAATGATGAGGGTAAATAAAGGCTTGGACAAGATTCTAGAGGATATATGCATCCCTGAAGCCAGGTGGACCACCAGCACGACTGGCATCCCAAATCAACTCAAAAGAGAAGATCTCAAACAGTAGCCAGAGGCTGGCTGGATTTCATTAGGCGTTCTGTATTTCCCACCAGTAACCGTTCTGAAGTTACTATTAAAAGAGCAGTGATGATTCACTGCATCATGTTGGGAAAAGAAGTAGAAGTCCATCAACTGATCTCATGTGAACTATACAAAATAGCAAACAGGAATTCCAAGGATGCCAGATTGGCCTATCCAAGCTTAATTTCTATGCTCTGCAAAGATGCTGGAGTGAAGATGGGAATAACAGAGTATATCCCAGTTGAGAGGCCAATCACTAGAATATCAATGGACAGACAACAGTTGCAGGATGATCCAATCAAGAGGAGAGCACAGGAAGTCCTCCCAGAACTTCCTCAATTCGAATATTGGGAACATCTTGAGGCATCTATTTCCAAATTGCAAGAAGCTATGAACCAAATAAAGGAAGAACAGAACAATCAATGTAGCATGCTTTGCAAACTGCTTAAGGAACAAGAAGAGCAAGGGCGTGATTTAAGGGAGCTGAAGCACCAGAAATTAATCCTTGAAGGACCAAGCACCCCACAGATCAGAGGAACATTTACTTCTCAAAACAAAGGTTGTTGAGTTCTAATTTTAGATTTAACTCTGTGATAGTGTTATTATAGAAATTTACCTTAGGAGATATATATAGTAGTAGTAGTAGTAATTAGTATATCTATTCTGGTTTTATTCCCAATTAAGTTATAATTTATTTTTCTCATCATCATCAGACATCAATAAAATAGTAGATAATTAGAATACAGAAGTAATTTATTTTTCGAGTTCTTAATAATAAAAATTATAATTAACTATATGTGGTGGCAATACTTTTTGTTCTCTGAATGAATGCTTGAACAGTGCATAATTTTTATCTTGAATTTTATGAATATTGGCTCCTGAAAGAATGAGGAACACGAAAAATATTATTGATGATCTGAAAAATCATGAATTTGATTCTTGAAGCAAGAAAAAGCAGTGAAAATATATATATATATATATATATATATATATATATATATATATATAATAATAATAATATTTACAAGGAATCATTGGATTAAGAAAAGGATCCAAGGCTTTGAGCATCAGTGGATAGGAGGGCCCAAGGAAGTAGTTCCAGGCCTAAGCGGCTAAATCAAGCTGTCCCTAACCATGTGCTTGTGGCATGCAAGTCCAAGTAGAAAGCTTGAGACTGAGTGGTTAAAGTCGTGATCCAAAGCAAAAAGAGTGTGCTTAAGAGTTCTGGACACCTCTAACTGGGGACTTTAGCAAAGCTGAGTCACAATCTAAAAAGGTTCACCCAGTCATGTATCTGTGGCATTCATGTATCCGGTGGTAATACAGGAAAACAAAGTGCTTAGGGCCACGGCTAAGACTCATAAAGTAACTGTGTTCAAGAATCAACATACTACACTAGGAGAATCAATAATACTATCTAAATTCTGAGTTCCTATGGATGCCAATCATTCTGAATTTCAAAGGATAAAGGGAGATGCCAAAACTGTTCAGAAACAAAAAGCTACTAGCCCCGCTCATCTAAATTAGAATCTGAGCTTCACTTAAAACTCGGAGATTTTATTACTCCTTAAATTATTTTTATCCTATTTTATTCATCTAGTTGCTCAGGGACAAGCAACAGTTTAAGTTTGGTGTTGTGATGAGCGGATATTTTATACGCTTTTCGGGGGTAATTTCATGTAGATTTTAGCCTGTTTTAATTAGTTTTTAGTAAAATATTATTAGTTTTTAGGCAAAAATCATATTTCTGGACTTTACTATGAGTTTGTGTATTTTTCTGTGATTTCAGGTATTTTCTGGCTGAAATTGAGGGAGCTGAACAAAAATCTGAGTTAGGCTGAAAAAGGACTGCTGATGCTGTTGGATCCTGACCTCCCTGCACTCGAAATGGATTTTCTGGAGCTACAGGTGTCCAATTGGCGCGCTCTTAACGGCGTTGGAAAGTAGACATCCAGGGCTTTCCAGAAATATATAATAGTCCATACTTTGCGCGAAGATAGACGATGTAAACTGGCATTCAACGCCAGTATCATGCTGCTGTCTGGCATCCAGCGCCAGAAACAGGTTACAAGTTGGAGTTCAACGCCAGAAACAGGTTACAACCTGGCGTTGAACGCCCAAAACAGTCCCAAGCATGTGAGAAGCTTAAGCCTCAGCCCCAGTATACACCAAGTGGGCCCCAGAAGTGGATATCTGCATCATCTATCATAGTTTACTCATTTTCTGTAAACCTAGGCTACTAGTTTACTATTTAAACAACTTTTAAAGACTTATTTTGTATCTCATGACATTTTCAGATCTGAATTTTATACACTTTGACGGCATGAGTCTCTAAACTCCATTGTTGGGGGTGAGGAGCTCTGCAGCGTCTCGATGAATTAATGCAATTGTTTCTATTTCTCCACTCAAACGTTTGTATGTTCCTATCTAAGATGTTCATTCGCGCTTAATTATGGAGAAGGTGATGATCCGTGGCATTCATCACCTTCCTCAACTCATGAACGTGTGCCTGACAAATACCTCCGTTCTACATCAGATTGAATGAGCGTCTCTTAGCTTCCTTAATCAGAATCTTCGTGGTATAAGCTAGAATTGATGGCGGCCACTCTTGAGGATCCGGAAAGTCTAAACCTTGTTTGTGGTATTCCGAGTAGGATTCAAGGATTGAATGGCTGTGACAAGCTTCAAACTCGCGATTGCTGGGCGTGATAACAAACGCAAAAGGATCAATGGATCCTATTCCAACATGATCGAGAACCAACAGCTGATTAGCCGTGCTGTGACAGAGCATCTGGACCGTTTTCACTGAGAGGATGAGAAGTAGCCACTGACAATGGTGACACCCTACATATAGCTTGCCATGGATGGAACTTTACAAACAATTGAGTTGAATATTACATTGCAGGAATTCAGAGGACAAAGCATCTCTAAAACTCCAACATATTCTCCATCAATAAAGTAACAATTACTTATTCCAAACACTTTTACTTCTTACAATTAAATCCAAATAACCTTACTGGCATCCTGACTAAGATTAATAAAATAAACATAGCTTGCTTCAAACCAATAATCTCCGTGGGATCGACCCTTACTCACGTAAAGTATTACTTGGACGAACCAGTGCACTTGCTGGTTAGTTGTGCGAAATCATAAGAAATCTTGATTTTGATATTGAGATATTAATTTCGTGCACCATGATGCCAGGGCATCTAGGCCTGTTTCACTGACCTTTTCTTTACTATTTTAGGGTAGTTTCATGCATTTTCTTAGTGAATAAGGCAAGTTTTGGATGAAAATACACTCACACCTTGATTCAAGAAACTATTGTGAACTTTGCATGATTTCATGAGAATTTTGCTAGAATTGCATGATAAATTGATGATGCATAATCTTATGACTTTGGCTAGAGTTTTGATGCACTTTAATTGCTTGATTTCAGGGCAAAGAAAGGAAGGAAGCACCACATTAGTATTCACGTTAACCTAGTTAACGTGAACAGTAATGTGGAATGGTAAAAAGCTTGCAACGTTAATGAGAAAAGTAATCACCAATAACGCCTGCGAAGTCATCCATAGCTCACGTTACTTGCCACGTTAACTAAGTTAGTTAACGTGGTAGTTAACGTAGAAGCAAAAGGGAACTCCAACGTTAAGAGAAAACATGAACACCAATAATATTTTCCTCCAACGTTAGTGGTAAAAGTGAACACCACTAATGTTGGAGAACTTGGCAATGATCCACGTTAAGAGTCACGTTAACTTAGTTAACGTGAACTCTAACGTGGAAGAGGAAAACAAAAGCCAACGTTAGTGACACTCACTTTTGTCACTAACGTTGGACCAACTAGCATTGCCTACGTTAACTTTCACGTTAAGACCATTAACGTGAAAGTTAACGTGGACTTGAGATCAAAGAGCCAACGTTAGTGACACTCACTTTTGTCACTAACGTTGGAAGATGGCATCACTACTACGTTAAGAGCCACGTTAACTTAGTTAACGTGAGTTCTAACATAGAGAATTTGGGCATTTGGAGCGTTAGTGACAAAGGTGAGTTTCACTAACGCTCTCGAAGGTGAGACACACCCACGTTAAGAGTCACGTTAGCTACACTAACATGAACTCTTACGTAGGAACAAAAGGCATCAAGCAACGTTAATGGGAAAAGTGATTCCCACTAACGTTCGCGAAGGGGTACAAGCCAATGTTATTGGGAAAAGTGAGTCCCAATAACGTTGGCTAAAAATTGAAAAGGCAACGCTATTGGTCACGTTAAGACCACTAACGTTGGAGTTAACATGGGTACATAAGGGTGGAACGTTAGTGAAAAAAGTGAATGCCACTTACGTTCTCGAACCCATAATGGCACTCAACGTTAATTTCACTAAATACCCAAGCCTAATTCATATTTCTCTGCAAGCTGGGCCAACTAAAAATGAGAACTGCTTCAACTCAAGATCCAGAGCCCACATCCAAGACTTGAAGAACTCAATAGAAGATCAAGAGGAGTAGTATATATAGGACTAGTTTTGAACTATAGAGGAGCTTTTGGCACTTTTGGGAACTACTCTATGATATTTACTTTTTTACACTTTTAGCATGGATTCTTCTTTTCTGCCATTTTTCTTTTCTAGAGCTATGAACAACTAAACCCCTTTCATTGGGTTAGGGAGCTCTGTTGTAATTTGATGGATCAATTATAGTTTTCATTCTTCTTCTTCTTTCTTTTCTCTTGATCTTACTAGAAAGCTTTCGATCTTAATTCAATTGGTTAGTTGTCTTGGAAAAGAAACTCTCCATAATTGGATCTCCTTTGAGCCTTGGAAAAGGGATGAGGAGATCATGCTAGAAATGCTTTCTCATGTTGGACCAAATTGGGGTTTGGGCGGATATAGTGACATGTAATCCTCCCAACACTTTGATTTGGAAATACATGTGGTATAATCAGTGACCACACTTCATCTCTTCCCATGAGCAATTAAATCAAGGAATTGGGCAATTGTTTAAGCTTAGAGAGATTGGATTGCCAAGGAATTGGGTTCCAATCACTTAAGATTGCCAAGGAGATCAATGAATGCATTGATTGAGGAAGAGATGAGAATGAACTTGATTCGAAGAATGCAACATCTCTTGAACCCAATGATTACCCTATTTCTGATCTTACCCATTCTCTTTACTTTTTGCCATTATTTTCATGCTCATTACCCTAAATCCCCATTTAAGATTCTGCACTTTAATTTCTGTTATTTACTTTCCAGTCATTTAAATTTCTGCAAGTTCTCAATCTAAATTCTGTTTAGCTCAACTAGCATATTCTTCTAACTAAAGTTGCTTGACCAATCAATCCTTGTGGGATTCGACCTCACTCTATTGTGAGTTTTACTTGACGACAATTCGATATACTTGCCGAAGGGAAATTTGTTGAGAGACAAGTTTTCATGCATCACAAGTCCCTGCGTATAACCTTTTAAAGGAGCTCATCAGTTGTAGCAACCCATCCACCTTGCTCTTCTTTGCATGCACCGAGGACAATGTAATCTTTAAGTGTGGGGAGGTCAAGGACCGACCTCCGTGGGTAACTACTTCCTTTTTCAACACCAATTCTTAATCGTCTTTGTTAGTTAGTCATTGCATTGTATGATAGATTACATGATAGTTAGAATTTGTACATATTCTACCCATTTTTATGTTAGAACTACTTGGTTAGAGTGATGATTTCTTTTTTAAGAAACTGTTTTAAGGCACCCTACCAATTTGAAATTTTTTTTTGTGTTGAACTTGCTTGAAGGAATTAATTATTGGAACATGATTTTTGAGCTAAGAACACATAAGTATGTGAGTTTTGAGCCTAATTGTGTGGTTATATCATATAACCACTTATTTCCATTCTTGTGTGTATTATTCTCTTTCTATGATTGCAATCTTTGATTTGTTTGATTCTTTATGTCTATTATTTCGTGTATAAATGCATTTATATGATTGAGGCCCTCATTGCAAATAGCTCACTTACCCAAATGGCCTTACCCTTTTATCAACCTTTGATAGCCAATTTTGAGCCTATGCTTAACCCTTCTTGTTCTTAATTTTAGCACATCACTACCCCTAAGTGAAAAACAATAAATGACCTTAATTGAATATTTGATTAGCTTAGGTTAGTGAGAGTATTTATCATTTAAGTTTGGGAAAGCTTGGGAACATTAGTTGAGGTAAAAGAGTGTTTTTGTATTTTTATTGAAAATATTGGGAATTGGGTACATACTCATACATTAAATATAAAACCATATGCATTGATACGTTTGTATATACTTTAGTGAAAAAAATGATAAAGAAAAAAAGAAAAATAAAAAGAAAAAAATATATATAAAAGAAAAAGAAAAAGAAAAATAGAAAAGCAATTCAAGGGGGACAAAAATTCCCCAAGAAAAGTTCAATAATAATCAATGCATATGTGTTGTAAATAAAAAAGAGAATGTACGAGTGTGTGAAAAAAAAGTGGGAATCATGGATAGTTGAAAAGGATGTTTATTTTGGAGCCTTGAAGAAAAGTTACTGAACGAAATACAAGCAGAACAACGCAACACTCACGATCGAATAAAATTAGAAAGGTGGATAAGATTGAATGGAAAAGATAATATATATATATATATATATATATATATATATATATATATATATATATATAATCAGAGTTCCAAAAATGTAATTAATAAGCTCTAGGCTCGGCTTGCAAAGCAAAGACCAACCAGAGTATACATATACATATATATACACCCCAAAGTAACCCAAAACAGAAAAATGACAACTTGTTTCTCTAAGTCAACCTCTAAGAGGGACAAACATAAAATACAAGGTGAAGAATCTATATACATATATAAATGTAAATAAAATACAACCCCGAGTCCTAAGAGTTCTTCGCTTCCTCAGAGTCTCAAGAATACACAGTGTTCCGAAGGTTACCTGAAACGATGAGGTCGATCTCGGACGAGATCTTCTGGCGTGATCGGAGCTGCCGTGTCTGACTTGTTGGAGCTTGAGGTGCTGCTGGTCCGTGATTCACCGGAGGGTGGTGGTACCTGCAAGAGACTCCGAAGCTTAAGTTAGCACGGGTTTTAAGCAGGTTTTTTTGTAGAATTGGAGTATGAGTTATACTTGGGTGCTCCAATGTATTTATAGTAGTGTGGGGTGACCTTCCTTGAGATAAGTTTGTTATCTTATCTTATCTTTTGTGGGTGAGATCACTTATCTTTTGGCCAGCCACCTTCAGGTGGGTTGTAATCCTCTGCTTTGGGCCTGTTTAGGCCATGGCGATTTGGTCGAGCTTTTTAGGAAGAGGTCGGTGACGACCAAGCTTACAAGAGGTCGGTCGCTTTTGTCTTCGTCCAACCCGGACCGTATAGCTCGGTTCAGGGTATGAACTGTGCCCCTTCTGGAGCTTCGATCTTCCCCTTGAGATCGTGTTTTTAAACTTCGACCCCTTTGAGGAAGTCATGTTCAAGCATCTGCCTGGTTTTGCGTTTATTAAATGCTGTTTTAAAATATGGAGCGTTTTTGCCTTTCGCTCCTTTATTGCTCTGTTCATTTATCGAGAGCGTTTCCTTGGGAACGTGTGGTCGCTCTAAAAGCCTCTCTAATAGGGTTTTCAATTTTCTTTTGCCGTTTTCATTCCCTCTTTCAATTTGAATTTAGAAAAGTTTTCTTTCTTCCTTCTGCTTCCTTGTTTCTTGTTTGCTAGAGACTTTCGTTCGTCTGGCTCCTCCTTTTTTGCTTTTGGTTTGCCCCAAGCTTTTCTTCTTTCTTTGGAGTTTCAAGGAGTCTGTTGGACCGTTCGTGCTTTTTGCTACGCGTCCATTGTTACCTCTTGTTCTTCCATGCAGGTTGGTATTTTACTTCATACCCTTTCTCTTTTTTTGTGTTTTATTGTTGCATGCTATCTTTTCGGAAAAAGTTTTGATCTTTGCTAAGCTTCCTTTGAAAAGGTTGAAGCTTTTTGGTAATTGCATGTCTTTGTTTCTTTCAAAGTTGCGATTTTTTCTATCTCTGCTGCTTTATTTTGGGTAAATGTCAGTGCTTTAGGTTTCCGTCGCTAAATCCGGTGATTTACTTTTGTTTGAGAGGTCTAGGGTTTTGGTTTATCACATTTCTTTTTCTGTATTCTGTACTGCTGCCTTCAAAGGGTTCCCCTGAGTTTTTGGTATTGATTCTTTGCTTTTTATGAATCCTGGGGTGCCCTTTTACTACCGTACGTGTTGCTTTGTTGGTTGTTTCTTCCTTTTGTGCTTCTGTCCGAGTTGTTTGGTAATGACCACTTTTTATTTTCTTTTGCTGTAGGTGTAGTTTGCTATATGTCTTCTCGTAAGAACATTGTCGAGATGTCCACCAAGGTCCCTGCTGGTATAGCCGATTAGTTAGATTCCATAGTGTTAATGTGTGTCACTGTGGCCGACCCAGAGTACTGTGAGAGACTTAGGAGATTTCATAGGATTTGTGAGTGTAAAGAGGATGAGAAGAATTATGAATTGGTGTCGTCTGACCCTGAGGAGAGAGTTAGCTTTCCTCCCTTAGGTCGGGAAGAGCGTCCCTTTTTCTATGCCTACGATTACTTCTTCTCCTAACTGAATATTACCATTCCTTTTACTGCCTTTGAAACCGAGCTCTTGTGGAACTGTAATGTGGCCTCTTCGCAACTTCATCCAAACTCTTGGGCCTTTATAAAGATTTTCCAGTTATTGTGTCGAGAACTAGGTGTTCATCTTTCCCAATCCCTTTTCCTTTACCTGTTTGTTTTGACCAAACCTGGAGTGGCTAAGAAGAAGGCTTCTTGGATCTCCTTTCGCGCCACCCAAGGGAAAAAGGTTTTTTCCATGTTTGACGACTCCTTTCGAGACTAAAAATTACTATATAAAGTCCTAGCTGTTGAGGGCACTCACCCTTTCTTTCTGGATTAAAATGATGAGCCAACATTTGCTTTATGGTGGAAAAAAGACCCTGTAGTCCTAAAATACCCTTGGAAGAGTTTAGATGAAGTAGAACAGGCCTTTATGGGTATTTTGGAGGAACACTAGGGGGAACCTCCTTACCTAGATACTAAGAAGTTTTTGGGGGATTATACTCTCCTCCGTTCCGAGCTAGGTAGTGCCCGAGCTCTTCTTTTGTGAAAAGTTTCTTGTGTTGATTTGAAATTTTGTCCTCATCTATTAATTTTCCTAGCTTCCTTTCAGAGATGGTTGCATCGTCGGACTCCATGAAGGCTTTCCGAAGAGGCAAGAAGGTAGTGGCCGCCCAAAATCTGTCGAAGAAGACGTTGGGAGAGGGGTCCTCTCAATTGCCCCCAAAGAAGTTGACGTCTGACTCTCAAGGTCCGAGGAAGGTTATCCCAACCCCCAGAGTTCGGACCGTCTCTTCCAATCTGCCTGTTGAGACCTCTGGTGCTGCCTCTTCCCCTACTTCTACTGGTCCCCTCCTAAGAAGCAAAAGACTGTTGGGACTTATAATCTGAACGATAAAGAGTTCGATGGTGTGGCCTTTGCCGTAGAGTTGATTGCTCTTCATGGAAGGGTTCCTTTGGACGACATGTCAATCCTCCACCATCTTGATTTTATATCGAGCAACAGCATTTGGATGGCCAATCTTGGTGCAGCCTTATCTCAGGTTGTCTGGGATTCCTCGGTCCATGCTACCAAGGCCTTTATGGAGGAGGCCAAGGCTGAGTACGACAGGGTGAAAGGTCTGAAGGATGAGCTGGACGCTGAGGTTGTTAAATTAGAGATGGATGTGGAGAGGGAGAAGACTCGGGCTACTGCTGTAGAAGCGGCTGCGAATCTGGCCGAGGAGACGGCTAAAAAGTACAAAGAGAGCTATACCCGTACATATGGCGAGCTTTTGGAGACTCGGGAGAGGCTTCAATCTGCTCAGGATGATTACGCCGAGCTTCAAGCCATATGGTGAGCAGTATGACCGACATGTATGAAAATCTGAAGGCCCAGGTTCGGGTTCTTGCACCCGAGGTCGATCTCTCTCTTTTTAGCATAGACAACGTGGTGGAGGATGGCAAGAATGTGTCTGCCCCAGATGATGATGATGAGGGTCCTCCCCCTATGCCACCGGCCAAGGCTTCTGTAACTTAAGCTTCTACAGCCTCGTCTGTTGAGGTGGTCCCACCCGAGCCTGACCTAGAGATCCTGAATGGGCCAGATAGAGTTATTAGTGCCACCCCAATCTCAACTGTCCCACCTTCTTCCTAGGATGCTGCTACCGGGATGAACTTGGACCCCTTGTGATCTTTTTATACCTTTTTGTTTTGATTATGTATTGATATGGTCTGACCTGTGGACTTGGTGAACTTTGTTTGTTTCTGTAGGTTTCTGTGGATGACTTTGCTTGACACTTAGTTGCTTCTTAGCAATTTTTTCTTTTTATTAAAAACACTTCTTAACTCTTGGGTTGCCTTTGGGCAGCCCTCGAGCTTTTAATGTTTTTAACCTTTGTGTTTCGCTTGATATGCTGAAAGAACTTTTTGAGATGCCTTCAGACTTTAGCCCTTGCATGGTGCTTTGACGACGTAGTCCTTTTGTGGGCTCTTTTGGCTATGTTGTCCTTATGATATGCCGTCCAGGCTTTCTAGTCGGGTTCCAATAATCTTTAGGTACAAAACCTTTTTGGTTTGTTTGGATGACTTTTTTAGCCTTGTTTTGAGATTACGTTTTTTGCCTTTTAAGTAGTATCTCCTTTTAGGAGTTTTGTACCCTTTTAGCTAGGCACTTCGGCCCTGGGCTTTTCAACCTTTTGGATTTTCACTTATTCTCTTTTTCGAGGTCGTATTTGTCTCTTTAGATCACGCCCTTTTTGCTATCCAGGCTTTTAGTCGTATTCCAACAACTTTTTAGGTAATGTTCTAATGGGGAACCTTTTCTTCATAGTTTGTTTGGATGACTTTTTAGCTTCGTCTTTGATATCGTGCTATTACTTTAAGTAAAACTCTTTTCAGGGCTTGTACCCTTTTAGCTGAGCACTTTTAGCCATTGCGAGATGTTTTTGTCCCCTTTTCGGTCCGACTTCTCTGTCGGGCATTCTTAAGTTATTTTTAGTAATCCCATTTTTAGTTAGACCTCGTCAGGTCACTTTTTCTGGGTTACTTTTTATAACTTCCTACATTAACTTGCTTCTATCGCTTCACCTTACCGACCTCTTTTAATCGGGCGATGAATTTTGCATTTTACGAGCGTAGATTAATGCGTCTTGGTAGGAAACTTTTTAGGGAATCGATAACTTTCATTCAAATAATAATAAGATAAAAATATAAACAAAAGTGTGTACATGTGAGTGCTTACCCTTCTAGGTAGGGCAGTTTTTTAGATCTCGGCCTGGCGCCTCATTAAAAAACCTTTTTAGGAAAAGAGTGCGTCTTGGCCTAAAATCTTTACTATTTCCTAGCTATAGTACCTTCTTAGGTTGGGCATGCCATGACCTAGGTAGCTCCCGCCCTTCGAGGTCAGACACCCTATAGTAGCCTTTTCCTAGTACGTTTGTAACTCGGTATGGCCCTTTCCAGTTGGCTGCTAGCTTCACTTTTCCTGACCGACCTGCTCCGATATCATTTCGAATTAAGATGAGATCGTTGGTGGCGAACCTTCGCTGGACTAGCTTCTGATTATACCTTAAAGCCATTCAACGTTTTAGTGCTTCTTCTCTAATCCGAACTCTTTTTCGAACTTTTAGAAGTAAGTTGAGCTCTTCCCTTTGAGCTTGAAAGTTGGTGACTTCGTTGTAGAGGATCATTCAAGGGGATCCTTCTTCTACTTCCATGGGAATCATTGCCTCCATTCTGTAAGCAAGTCGGAAGGGTGATTCTCCGGTGGTGGAGTATGGTGTTGTCCAGTATGCCCATAGGACTTGCGGGAGCTCTTCGGCCCAAGCTCTCTTAGCGTCCTGTAGTCTTCGTTTTAGCCCGACCAGTATGACTTTATTGGTGGTTTCCGCCTATCCCTTGGCTTGTGGGTGTTCTACAGAGGTGAACTGGTGTTTGATTTTCAAATCAGCTACAAGGTTTCTAAAGCTCGTGTCGGCAAATTGAGTGCCATTGTCTGTGGTAATGGAGCATGGGACGCCAAACCTTGTGACAATGTTTCTATATAGGAACTTCCGACTTCTATGGGCGGTGGCAGTGGCTAACGGTTCTGTCTCAATCCATTTTGTGAAATAGTCTATGATAAACTACTATTTTATGGTTTATCTTGTGCTCAATTGAGTGGTTTTTATCAAGCCTTTGCCCACTTATTCATTTGATTTGCATGGTTTTACATTCTCCTTCCTGATTTTGTGCTATGATTGAAAACATGCTTCTTTGGTCTTAATTTTGATATATTTTAATCATCTCTTATTACCATTTGATGCCTTGATATATCAAGCCGGAATTATTGAAGAAGAAGGAGTGGTTCAAGACTTAGGGGTTGCTGAACCTCCATGGGAAAGTCAAGTTATAGAGCCTCCTTCAAAGACGTTTGAAACTGATGTTGAGGAGGGTGCACAACCTCCAAGGCATCTCATGAACGAAGACTTTGAAAGGGATGGTCAAGAGATATATTCGATCATTGATGAATTCTTATCTACATTTGTATCCTTTCCCATTGGACTTGACGTGGAGATCAAAGAAGAGGAAGCACAACCTCTCATGCCCTTGGTGAACAATGAAGCAGAGATTGAATTTGAAGAAATCTACGAAGAAGAAGAGGTTGATATTAAAGGAGATTGTAAAGAGGTGGAAGTTGTCAAAGAAAAGCACAAGGGAATGGAGCTTGCAAGATCATTAGAAACACCTCTCCCAAGGCCATTACCGTCCAACACATCATTCAAGTGGGTAAAATTCTTATCCTTGACCTTTACTTTCCCATTTGAATATGGGCTTCTAGAGACGGATGGTCAACTTAGAGCTCTTTGTGGCATTAAGAGCAAGAGAAAGATGGTTAGTGGTTGGAGTTGTCAAGCAAGGTTCAACATGGTTGTATGCTCTAAGTTGAAATGCAAAGTTTGGTGTAGAGCTCAATTGAATGGGTCTAGGAAGCTGTTTGGCCGCTTTGGTGAGAATTCAGATTGCTTGCTACCCGGATGGAATCATGATGATCAATAAGAAGACGGGGTGCAAAAGCAAGGTTTGGGACTCCGGAATTCATTTTAGCAATCAACACTCTTGGGGCCTTGCACTTGCTTTAGCTTGCTTGAAGGCTTTCTACGCTTAGTTTGGGATCCCAGAGGATATTGGATTTGCAAACATTGGTGGAGATTCTTGGATGAATACAAGCACAAGCCACCATAACAAGGAGCTCACCAAATGTCCAACTTAAGGACTTTAACTAAAAGTGCTAGGTGGGAGACAACCCACCATGGTATGATCGTCTCTTTTCCATTTTAGTCTGTTTTTGAATTTTGATTGAACCTAGAATTTTCGCATGACATTCATTGCATTTTTCATTCTGCATACTGCATATAAAAAAAATTTGCATGCGACGCGACAGCGTCGCCAACGTGACCGCATCGTATGTGCGTTGGGAAGAAAATAAGAAGAAACAGAGAGTCACGCGGAAGTGTGGCTGGAGGCATGCCTTTGGCACAATTTGACCCACGCGACCGCGTTGCTGACGCGTCCGCGTCATGTGGGCAAAATACCTCCCACGCGTCCGCGTCACCCACGTGAACGCGTGCCTCAAAATCGATGTAAAAAAGGTGTATGGCAGAAAGTTGAGTTGGAATTGGGCTGAACTCGTGCTAGTAGCACAAGCCCTACCACACGACCGCGCCGTTCTTTAAAACAAGGCCAACCACGCGATCGCGTCACCCAAAGTTTTGGCAAAATAGGTTTTTCACCAGAGAGTTACGCGGCCGCGAGGCTGCCCTCGTGCTAATGGCACAAATCAATCCACGCGACCGCGTGGATGACGTGTCCGCGTTATTTCATAGAAGTGCTATCCTCGCGAACGTGTCACTCACCCATCCGCGTCACAAGCGGCGTACAGCTTATCCAAATCAGCCAAATATCTTATCTTTTTCTTCCCCATATCTAAATCTTTTCTTTCCTTCTTATTTATTTCTTCCTCCTTTCTTACTTTCTTTTTCTTTTCCATTGGTGCTAAAATTCTCTTCTTCAACTATTGCATCTTTTCTTGAATTATTCTGGTGCTTCATGACTTGTTTTATTCTGATTGGGTATTATTATTCATAAGTCAATGCTAATTTTTATAATACTGATATTCCTTTTGCATTGATATGCACTTACACTATCTTGCATTACCCACACTCTCTTCTCCTTTGTTGCACTTTTTGCACTATTGATATGCCATTTGCTCTTACTATTTTCTCACTTGCATGTTGTAGCTACCATGTAATTGAGACCTTTATTATTTGGCATTAACACCCATATTTTATTTATGTTCTTATCTTTATTTCTGGGTTACTTTCCTTCTTTTCCTCTTCTTTCAGGATGGCCACCGAAAAGAGAAAAGGAAGAACTTCTATATGGGGAGACAAGCAAGTCAATCCGCACAATCTATAGAGACAGACATCAGTTGGAGCAGCCCGTCCACTTGTACATCTTAGCATGCACCGAGGACGGTGCAATCTTTAAGTGTGGGGAGGTCGATACCGATCTCCACGGGTTAGTTATTCTCTTCTCAACACCAATACTCTATTTTCTTTGTTTGTTCATTGTTGCATTGCATAATAAATTGCATGTGTAGTTGATTGTTTGCATTTAAGTACTACTTGGTTGAAAAATAATAAGTTTCTTTTTAAGACCCTATTTTTGAAAAATTTCACTAATTTAAATTAAAAATTAAAATTTTCTATGTGTTAAACTTGTTTGGAAGTTGTATTTGGAACATGGTTTTTGAGCCAAAGAACACACAACCTGTGAGATTTTGAGCTTATTTACATGGTTATATTATTTAAACCATGAATTTTATTCTTGTGTGTTTCCTTTTCTATAACTGCAATCTATATTTTGTTCCATTCTATATGTCCATTATTTAGTATATTTACATGCTTGCATATGATTGAGGCCATTATTTATATTTTTGCTCACTTATCCCAAATAAACCTACCTTTTATGCCATCTTTGTTAGCCCCCTTGAGCCTTTCTACCCCCTCTTCTATTTTATAACCACATTACTAGCCTTAAGTAGAAAAACAAAATAAAAATTCCAAGTTGAATCCTTGGTTAGCTTAAGATAGATATTGTGTATAATTTAAGTGTAGGGAATTTTATGGGAATATGGGATGATAAAAAAAGTAGGGAATTAAATTGAATAAGTTATTTGAAAATTTGGGAAGCATGCTCATGTGAAATCAAAATAATTAAATTACTATGTGCATTGATAAAAAAATAAAAAAATTTAAGTAATTAAATAAGGGGATACAAAAAAATAATATTACCCCAAATGCAAAATAAAAAGAATCAATGCACATGGGACAAAATTCAAAAATAAGTTTGATACATGAGCATGTAATACAAAAGTGGAAAAATTTGGGTAGCTAGGTAATGCATTTTAAATTGTATAAAGTATGTATATGTTAGGTGAGATCTTAGAATAATCAAGGATTCACTTTGTTAGCTCATTTAGCCTTATATATATATATATATATATATATATATATATATATATATATATCCTTACCTTTACCTCAGCCCCATTACAACCCTGAAAAGATCTCATGATGTTTGCATTGGTATGTGATGAGTGGTTTTTTGACGGTTTAGAATTTCACAAATGAAATCTCGCTGTAAAGTATAGTCTCTAAACCAACAATAATCCCTTCATACAAAAAATTTGTTTGTCACAAGTACAAACCCCTAAAATCTATAAACCGAAGTATTTAAACCTCGGGTCGTCTCTCAAAGGACTTGCAGGGTAGTGTTCTTGTTATTGGTTATGAACTTGTTTATTTTGGGGTTTTAGATGAGAAACATGAATAGTAAAGGGTAATGAAATTTTATTAACAAAATGGTCTTGGCAAGGTTTGGTTGTCAAGGGTCTTCATCATTATCACTAGCCACAAGTATGGTAGTTGCAAGGATTAATCCCACTTAGTCATCCTTAAGTCAATTAACAAAGGAAAGTCAAGTGAGTTATATCAATCCTAGTCCATAAATCCTAGCTTTTCACTAATTGGATTAATGAAGGCTAGAGTCAATGGCTATCAACTATCAATCAATTGGACACTAGTAATTCAAGAAATCCTAAGTTATCTTCTCAAGCCAAGAACATAAAATTCTATTCTAACATTCTTCCAAGCATTTAATCAAACACTTGGAAGGTACAAAAGAAAAGTATAGCAAATCACAACAAGAATGAATTCTAACAACAATTGAATGCAAAGAATTAACAACAACAATTAAGGAAATCACAATTATCATGAATTACCTCAATATTGCATTATTGAAAGAAAACAAAGGAACAACAATCTATCCAAAACAAAATAAGGAATTACAATTATTAAAGCACATAACTAGAAAGAGGAAGAGGAGAAGAGTAAGAATTGATAAAGGAGAAGTGAATTAAAGCAAGAATTAAACCTAAATCTAAGAGGAGAAATTAACCTAAACCTAATCCTAATCCTAGAGAGAAGTGAGAGCTTCTCTCTCTAAAACTAACTAATCCTAATCCTCATGTGTGTAAAATGATGCTAAGTCTTCAAAGATGCCTTCCCCTTCAATCCTTGGTCCTTTTAATGCATTTTGGCGCCAAAGTTGGTTGCACTGGGCCCCACAACTTCCTAGAAATCACTGGGAACGAGTTTCCTTTAAAAGTCACGTGTGGCCTTCGGCGCGGATGCGCACAGTACGCGTATGCGTCCCTGGTCGATATTGCAATGTGCGCACGAGCGCCTTGTGCGCGTGCGCGTCCTTGACTGAGGTTACTTCTTTGGCTTTTTATACTTCTCTCCACTTGCATGCTTCCTTCCTTGCTCCTTTGATCCATGACTAGCCTATTTTAACCTGAGATTACTAGCAAACACATCAAGGCATCTTATGAAATTATGGAGGAATTAGAGTTCATCAAAATAAGGCTTGAAAAGCATGTTTTTACACTTAAGCGCAAATATGGGAGAGATTACAAAACCATGCTAATTCCTTGGCTAAATGTGACAAAAGGTTGATGAAATGCTCTAAATTCAATACAAGATAAACCCTAAAAATGGGGTTTATCAACCTCCTCACACTTAAACCTTAGCATGTCCTCATGCTAAAATAAGAAGGAACTAAGGGGTATGACATTTATTAAATGCAACTAAACCATATGAACCTATCTAAATGCAACTATCTATAGTGAATGAAAATACTTGGTTCAAATAAATCAATTCCCAAGAGAACACGTGTAAGCACAAGAACTAGGGCAATAGGAATCGAGTCCAAACCACAATTGTATTGAATTATCAAAAGAAATTCAAGCTTGCAAGAATATAGATAATATGGGTGAACACATGTAATTGAACTTTTGAAACCTCACCGGATGTGTATCCGCTCTATTCACTCGAGTGTTTAAGGATTAATTCACTCAATTCTCTTCTAGTCATACTTTCCAAAATTTGATTTTCTTCTAACAATCAACACCTATTCAATGCATGCATACATTCATCATGAGGTCTTTCATTTAGGTTGTAATGGGGTTAGGGTCAAGGTAGGATCATATATGGCTAGTGGACTAGGACTTGAATCTTTGATTAGCTTAAACTTTCCCACCTAACCTATATAATGACCTATACAACTAAGTGCTAACCTAACTACCCATTCTTCACCTCCTTTTTTTTTCATATACTCATACATTCTATTTCTTGGTTCATAACACTTATGCATTGATTCCTTTCATTGAGCTTCTCTTTGGGGCATTTTGTCCCCTTCGGTTGCTTTCTTTTCATTTTCTTTATTTTCTTTTTTTCTCTCATTTTCTTATTTTTTTCTTCTTTTTTTTCTTTTTTTTTTCTTTTTTTTTTCTTTTTTTTTGTCTTTCTTTCAAACTATATACAAGAACGTCAATGCATAAGGTCTATACATTTAATCAATACATGAATATATTCCCAATTCCTAAATGTGGAAGTGTAACTACCCCTTTTATCCCATCCGATGTTCCCAAGCCTCACCAACTTTGAATAATGAACACTCTCACTAGCCTAGGCTAATCAAAGATCCAAGCAAGGGACTTTCATTGGTTTTTCGCCTTGGGCTTGTAATGTGCTAAAATGAGAATAAGTTGGTTAAGCGTAGGCTCAAAATTGGCTAACAATGGAGAGTAAAAGGTAGGCTATTTGGATAAGTGAGCTAATAAAATAATGGCCTCAATCATACCAATGCATGAATACAAGAAATAAATGGACATATAGAATCAAGCAAATCAAGGATCACAGTCATAGAAAGGGAATAATTGCACACAAGAAGGAAAAAAATATTAAGTGGTTATAAAATGTAACCACATCAATAGGCTCAAGTCTCACAAGCTTGTGTTCTTAGCTCAATACATGCTTCACAAAATATAGAATTCAAGCAAGTTTCACAATTTTTTTTCAATCAAATGGGTTGGTGCCCTATAATTAAGTTCCTTGGAAAATCTCAATATTTGACTAAGCATTGTTGTGATTGAGAAATTCTAAAAAAATTCCCTAGTTTACCCTTTCCTTCATCAATTTAAAACCAATTTCTTATGCAAAAAGGGTGGCTAAGTTTTATCAATTCAACATGGTTCCTAATCACAACCATAAGCTAAAAAGAAAGATATGCAAAAGTATATAAAGAAAAATCCAACTAAAAGTATGGAATCTAGCATCCAAAACATCTAAAATCCAAAATACGCAGTAAGAGTATCCCAAAATAAACCAAAATGACAAGCATATACAAAAGTGCGCAAAATAGGATAACTAGATAGCATAACTAGGAAATAGCTAAAATGTTCACCGGTCTTCTAATGGTGCCACCGGCAACCTCCCCACACTTAAGATCAAGCATCGTCCTCGATGCTAATCCTGAGGATCAGGGATAGGTGCACCGGTAGGCTCTGGCTCTGGCTGTGGTACCGGCTGAGGCTGAGTCTCCTGAGTCTGAGGTGGTACCTCCACGTGAACTGGCTCCTCCTCATGAGTACTCTCATCATGTAAATCGGGCTGCTCCTCCTCATGGGTCTCCTCATCAGAACCGGAAGACTCTGGTAGAGGGGGTAGCTCAAGGCCCTAGGCCACAAACAGCTGGTCAAGCCGGTCCAGGCGACGCATGATCTGGCACTTGACGCGCTCCATGTAGCGGAAGAGACGCTGAACTAGTAAGTAAGTCGGCTGAGGTGCTGATGGTGTTTTTGTGGAAAAACGAATTTCCAACACACAAATCCAACCGGCAAGTGCACCGGGTTGCATCAAGTAATAATAACTCACGTGAGTGAGGTCGATCCCACAGGGATTGATGGATCAAGCAACTTTAGTGGGTGATTAGTTTAGTCAAGCTAACATTGAAGTGGATTGTTTGAAATTGTAGCCAACAGAATGTAAATGACAGGAAATTTAAAGTTGCAGAAAGTAAAATTGCAAGTAACTTAAATAACAAGAAAGTAAAATAACTGAAACTTAAATTGCAAGAAATGTAAATTGCATGAAAAGTAAAGGGGGGTTGGGTGCTGGAAATTAAAATTCAACAGGAAAGTGTAAATAGCAATCGAACAGAGAAGTAAAAGGTGCAAAATCATGCAACAGATCTAAACAGAAAATGGAAATTGCTTGAAAAATTCTAAACAGAAAAGCAGTGCTTAAGTTGCAGCAAATTAAAAGTGATTGAAGATCTCAGGATTGGAGGAGACTAGATAACAAGTCTAGATCTCAAATCCTTCCTTGATCCAACAAGAACAATTGCAGCAGAAGTAAAGGAAAGTAAATTGCAGAATTGCAGAAGAAGAAGAAATGAACCGAAACTAGAATTCAATTATGCAGAAAATTAAAGAAGAGATCTCAAGGTGAGATTGAAACAGAAGTTCTTCAATTCTTCACCCAAGATCCAAAGCAAGAAAAGTAAAGAGTGCTCAAGAAGGAACCAGGAGGAAGAGAGATCAATTCTCCTTCCTAATTCTCCAAGAAATCCCAAAGTTCAAAATTAAAAGGCAAGTAGAAAGGAAAATTCCAAAATAAAGTCTCCAGCCTCCCAATTACATCAAACTAGCTCCTATTTATACACTTTCTATTCTTGGATTTTGGGGTTTGGATGGGCTTTTGATTTTGTGAAGAAATGAATTAAATTGGGTTTTTAATTCAATTTCAGCCCATGAAGGAAAATTGCTTCCAGGAGGCTGCCCTGCCCTTGTGGAGGGCAGGGCAGAAATTTGGTGCATGGTGCATGAGGTTGGTGCGGCCTTGGTGCGTGTTGATGCGAGTTGGTGTGGCCATGGTGCTGCCAGGAGCGCAAAACGCTGCCCTGCCCGCGCCAAGGGCAGGGCAGAAAATTGTGGTGCTGCCAGGAGAGGATCGTGGTGCGCGCTGGTGCTGCCAAGGAAGGATTTTGGTGCGCGCGTTGGTGCTTGGTGCGCCAAATTTGTGTGCTTTCCAAATGCTGCCCTGCCCGCGCCAAGGGCAGGGCAGGGTCCTTTCCTTCATGTCCCAAGTTCGAATCACGGAGGAGGCAAACACGCTACTTCTTTTCCTTGGTTTATTTTTGCTTATTTTTGGCCCTTAAAGATGCCTCTCGTTCCTGCCTCAATTCTGCGCCAAATATGGATTGTGATATATCGTTGGAAAGCTCTGAATGTCAGCTTTCCAACGCAACTGGAAGCACATCAATCGGACATCTGTAGCTCAAGTTATAGCCCTTTGAAGGAGGCATGGTCATGCTGTTAGCGCCCAGATTTTAACTTAGCCAAAATTTTGCTTCCAAGACTTAATGTGCATCACGATCCTGCCCTTGGCAAGGGCAGGGCAGAATCGTGCTGGCTGCTTCCTTCCTTGATTTTGTCATGGGCCACGCTTTTAAAAGCGTGGCCTAAGGCTCCAAAGTGTACCCCAACTTCAAAGTGTACCCCAAAGCTCTTTTTTCTCCTTTTTTGTGCTTCTTTGCTTCTTTTTCTTCTTATTTCCTACAAGATTTATAAAATTAAAATATCAAGAAAATATATCATTTAAGTACAAAAAGCATTCAATATTTAAGCACAAATCATCAATTTCTTGTATGAAAAAGCATAGAAAAAGGGTATATGATGACTTGTCATCACAACACCAAACTTAAACCTTGCTTGTCCCCAAGCAAGAAAAGAATCATGCAATAAAGATTGACAATCCAAGGTAAGAAGAATAGCAACTCAATGTTCATGGTAAGCTAGTTTTCTATGCATGCTACAATTACAAAAGAGATGTAAATGATTGATGCTTCTATCTAGCTTATTTTATGAAATCATTTTCTTATAATTCTTCCTTGAAACAAGCTTTTGATTTTTTTTTTCTCCTTTTGGGTGCTTTGCCCCATGAGTTAATAACAAAGCTACGACTTCTAAATGCTTTGTTTTCAAGTATTACCACTTGATACATAAGCACCACAAGCATTTAATTAGAGGACTTCATTAAGCTCATTTTTCTTTTCTTTTCTTGACTCTCTAATCATTGATGCTCAGAGCCTTGAGCTTTGAGGGAGTGCTTTTGCACTTGAGCCTAGCCTTGACTTCTAAGTGTTTTGTTTTCAAGCATTTGGCTTGATACATAAACACCACAAGCACTTAGCAAATAAATTGCCATTGGTACTCAGAGCCTTCAGCTTTCTCATTCTTTCCCTTTTTCTTTTTTTGCTTTAATTGTATTTGCTTCCTTCAAGGTTTTCATGATTTCAAAAGATTTCACAAAATGTTCTAGATGAAAAACTTCAATTAAATAAAATCCAATGCAATTGAGCAACAATTAATCATACTAGCTTTCCAATACTTGTATGCACATGCTAAAATCTTCTTTAATGCCTTGTTTGTTTATGATCATGATGCTTTATTGCTTTTGAATTCACAAAGCTCAAGTTGGTAGTTATAATGCCATAGCAACATGTTACAAATCAAAATTTAGGCTATGCTTATTCATACCACACATGCATACAAAGAAGATAATGTGACAATCATGCAATTTAAAGTGCTAGAAATAAATGAGAGGAAAAGGAACTTTACAACCTTGTAATCCATCTTCTCTATTGTTGTCATTTTCCTCCCATTCTTCTCCTTCCCATACCAAATTAGAATGCTTGCTCTTCCTCAAGCAACAATTAGAACAATGGTGGTGGGGTCTAAAATAGATCATGAATGTCTCACACAAAAGGATGTCAGTAGCATATGTGTTTAGGCAAGCAAGATTAAGAGTAACCATCAAGGCACAGAGAAATAAAAACACTATGATTGCAAACATAAGATGGTGTGCATGATACATTGCATAAAAATATAAGTGGCACACAAAACTTAGTGTGACACTTTCTCTTGGAATTGATGCAAGTATCTTGTAAGTATTTGAACCAAATTTTGTTGCATAGCAACACCAAACTTAGAATGCAATCATATGTCAATTTATTTGAACTAAAACTAAACAAAAGAAACTGTTATATGTTAAATACAATCACCGAGCCAAGAATATGTCATGAATAAGGATCTCTTGGTGATATATTAACAAAAACAGTTAAGAAGCAAAATAAGTGGAAGTATTAAAAATAAAGAAGTAACTAAAGCAAACAGAATAATAAGTGTCAAACCAAAAGAAAAACAACACTACAAAGGCCTTATGATTATGCAGACAAGTGGTGTTGCTTAATGAATTGCATAAAAAATAAGTGGCACACCAAACTTAGAATCTTGGTGTGTCACTTTCATTTTTGATTTGATGCAATCATCCAAAAAGATTGAGAACAATTTGTTGCAAGGCAACACCAAACTTAGAATGTAACCATATGCCAATTTATTGAATTTAAACAAAGCATAGAAAGAAATGTACCTACGGTTGGGTTACCTCCCAACAAGTGCTCTTTTAGTGTCATTAGCTTGACATGTTGCTCTTCACTTTCTTCCTCTTCTTCCAATTGGTTAAGAGGAATGACTCCAAGAGGGGAGAAGTTTCAGCTCTTGTCCCCTTTCTTGGTTTCCTCTCAGCAAGCTTTCTTTTGAAGTTGGCTTGGTTGAGCTTGCTTGCTGACTTAGGGACAGAATTGGTGCTCTTGTTAGTTGCCTTCACTTCTTTGAGTCCAGGTCTTGGTGGTTGTGTGATTATTGGAGTTTTGTATTCATCCAAAGCCTTTTGAATTGGTGGTTCCATGAGCTTTTCTGCTTCACTTGAGTTTGGACGTTCTTGATTGTCCTCCTCACTAGCTTGTTCTTCCCCTTCCTCTTTTACACTCAACATTTGCTTTAGTAGCTCTTTCATGGAGGAGGTTTGTTGATCTTCCCAAGCTTTCTTCATCTCCTCTTCATACCTTTCAATCATGGATTCAAGTGTTGAGAGTTGTTGGGTCAGGAAAGTTTGTGAGAGTTGTGAGTCTTCATGTTCCCTTGTCATCTCAAGTGTAATTTCATTTTCAACCACCTTGTTCTTCGTTGAAAGTTCACTTGATACAGTAGCCTCTTCCTCTTGTTTTTCCTCCTTCTTTGTTGCACTCACCACTTGAGCTAACATTATTTCCATGTTTTTGAATGAATTTTCTTGCTCGTTCCATGATATCTGTAACTCCCTCTCATATTTTTCAAACATGGTCTCAAGCTTTGAGAGGCTTTGGTTCATGGAAGTTTGTGTGGGTGGTGAGTTTTGAAAGGGGCTTTCTGTTGAAGTATGGTCAAGTGATGATGTCTTTGGATGAATATCATATGGAGCACTAGAATTCCCTTCCCAGCCATCATTAGAATCATGACTTGCATCATTTTGTGGTGGAAGGAAATATCCCATATGGTTCTCTTGCTCATCTTGTGTTTCTGAAGCAAATCTCCATGAGTTGGAGTGCTCAGAATGTGTATTTTCTTGGTGATATTCCCAGCCATCATTAGAGATCGGTGATGGTGGGTGATATCCCATAAAATTTTGTTTGACCATAAGATGAGTTGAACTCCATTTGTATTTTGTAAACATCAATGAAATTAGAAATTCATGTCACAGGGATAGAATTTCTTAGTGAGGCAATAACTCAAACACCTTGCTATCAATTTAAAACAGAGAACAAAAACAAAAAAAATGCTTGATCTAGACTTCTCACCCACTTAATCATTGTTGATCTAAATCAATCCCCGGCAACGGCGCCAAAAACTTGATGGTGTTTTTGTGGAAAAACGAATTTCCAACACACAAATCCAACCGGCAAGTGCACCGGGTCGCATCAAGTAATAATAACTCACGTGAGTGAGGTCGATCCCACAGGGATTGATGGATCAAGCAACTTTAGTGGGTGATTAGTTTAGTCAAGCTAACATTGAAGTGGATTGTTTGAAATTGTAGCCAACAGAATGTAAATGACAGGAAATTTAAAGTTGCAGAAAGTAAAATTGCAAGTAACTTAAATAACAAGAAAGTAAAATAACTGAAACTTAAATTGCAAGAAATGTAAATTGCATGAAAAGTAAAGGGGGGTTGGGTGCTGGAAATTAAAATTCAACAGGAAAGTGTAAATAGCAATCGAACAGAGAAGTAAAAGGTGCAAAATCATGCAACAGATCTAAACAGAAAATGGAAATTGCTTGAAAAATTCTAAACAGAAAAGCAGTGCTTAAGTTGCAGCAAATTAAAAGTGATTGAAGATCTCAGGATTGGAGGAGACTAGATAACAAGTCTAGATCTCAAATCCTTCCTTGATCCAACAAGAACAATTGCAGCAGAAGTAAAGGAAAGTAAATTGCAGAATTGCAGAAGAAGAAGAAATGAACCGAAACTAGAATTCAATTATGCAGAAAATTAAAGAAGAGATCTCAAGGTGAGATTGAAACAGAAGTTCTTCAATTCTTCACCCAAGATCCAAAGCAAGAAAAGTAAAGAGTGCTCAAGAAGGAACCAGGAGGAAGAGAGATCAATTCTCCTTCCTAATTCTCCAAGAAATCCCAAAGTTCAAAATTAAAAGGCAAGTAGAAAGGAAAATTCCAAAATAAAGTCTCCAGCCTCCCAATTACATCAAACTAGCTCCTATTTATACACTTTCTATTCTTGGATTTTGGGGTTTGGATGGGCTTTTGATTTTGTGAAGAAATGAATTAAATTGGGTTTTTAATTCAATTTCAGCCCATGAAGGAAAATTGCTTCCAGGAGGCTGCCCTGCCCTTGTGGAGGGCAGGGCAGAAATTTGGTGCATGGTGCATGAGGTTGGTGCGGCCTTGGTGCGTGTTGATGCGAGTTGGTGTGGCCATGGTGCTGCCAGGAGCGCAAAACGCTGCCCTGCCCGCGCCAAGGGCAGGGCAGAAAATTGTGGTGCTGCCAGGAGAGGATCGTGGTGCGCGCTGGTGCTGCCAAGGAAGGATTTTGGTGCGCGCGTTGGTGCTTGGTGCGCCAAATTTGTGTGCTTTCCAAATGCTGCCCTGCCCGCGCCAAGGGCAGGGCAGGGTCCTTTCCTTCATGTCCCAAGTTCGAATCACGGAGGAGGCAAACACGCTACTTCTTTTCCTTGGTTATTTTTGCTTATTTTTGGCCCTTAAAGATGCCTCTCGTTTCTGCCTCAATTCTGCGCCAAATATGGATTGTGATATATCGTTGGAAAGCTCTGAATGTCAGCTTTCCAACGCAACTGGAAGCACATCAATCGGACATCTGTAGCTCAAGTTATAGCCCTTTGAAGGAGGCATGGTCATGCTGTTAGCGCCCAGATTTTAACTTAGCCAAAATTTTGCTTCCAAGACTTAATGTGCATCACGATCCTGCCCTTGGCAAGGGCAGGGCAGAATCGTGCTGGCTGCTTCCTTCCTTGATTTTGTCATGGGCCACGCTTTTAAAAGCGTGGCCTAAGGCTCCAAAGTGTACCCCAACTTCAAAGTGTACCCCAAAGCTCTTTTTTTCTCCTTTTTTGTGCTTCTTTGCTTCTTTTTCTTCTTATTTCCTACAAGATTTATAAAATTAAAATATCAAGAAAATATATCATTTAAGTACAAAAAGCATTCAATATTTAAGCACAAATCATCAATTTCTTGTATGAAAAAGCATAGAAAAAGGGTATATGATGACTTGTCATCACAACACCAAACTTAAACCTTGCTTGTCCCCAAGCAAGAAAAGAATCATGCAATAAAGATTGACAATCCAAGGTAAGAAGAATAGCAACTCAATGTTCATGGTAAGCTAGTTTTCTATGCATGCTACAATTACAAAAGAGATGTAAATGATTGATGCTTCTATCTAGCTTATTTTATGAAATCATTTTCTTATAATTCTTCCTTGAAACAAGCTTTTGATTTTTTTTTCTCCTTTTGGGTGCTTTGCCCCATGAGTTAATAACAAAGCTACGACTTCTAAATGCTTTGTTTTCAAGTATTACCACTTGATACATAAGCACCACAAGCATTTAATTAGAGGACTTCATTAAGCTCATTTTTCTTTTCTTTTCTTGACTCTCTAATCATTGATGCTCAGAGCCTTGAGCTTTGAGGGAGTGCTTTTGCACTTGAGCCTAGCCTTGACTTCTAAGTGTTTTGTTTTCAAGCATTTGGCTTGATACATAAACACCACAAGCACTTAGCAAATAAATTGCCATTGGTACTCAGAGCCTTCAGCTTTCTCATTCTTTCCCTTTTTCTTTTTTTGCTTTAATTGTATTTGCTTCCTTCAAGGTTTTCATGATTTCAAAAGATTTCACAAAATGTTCTAGATGAAAAACTTCAATTAAATAAAATCCAATGCAATTGAGCAACAATTAATCATACTAGCTTTCCAATACTTGTATGCACATGCTAAAATCTTCTTTAATGCCTTGTTTGTTTATGATCATGATGCTTTATTGCTTTTGAATTCACAAAGCTCAAGTTGGTAGTTATAATGCCATAGCAACATGTTACAAATCAAAATTTAGGCTATGCTTATTCATACCACACATGCATACAAAGAAGATAATGTGACAATCATGCAATTTAAAGTGCTAGAAATAAATGAGAGAAAAAGGAACTTTACAACCTTGTAATCCATCTTCTCTATTGTTGTCATTTTCCTCCCATTCTTCTCCTTCCCATACCAAATTAGAATGCTTGCTCTTCCTCAAGCAACAATTAGAACAATGGTGGTGGGGTCTAAAATAGATCATGAATGTCTCACACAAAAGGATGTCAGTAGCATATGTGTTTAGGCAAGCAAGATTAAGAGTAACCATCAAGGCACATAGAAATAAAAACACTATGATTGCAAACATAAGATGGTGTGCATGATACATTGCATAAAAATATAAGTGGCACACAAAACTTAGTGTGACACTTTCTCTTGGAATTGATGCAAGTATCTTGTAAGTATTTGAACCAAATTTTGTTGCATAGCAACACCAAACTTAGAATGCAATCATATGTCAATTTATTTGAACTAAAACTAAACAAAAGAAACTGTTATATGTTAAATACAATCACCGAGCCAAGAATATGTCATGAATAAGGATCTCTTGGTGATATATTAACAAAAACAGTTAAGAAGCAAAATAAGTGGAAGTATTAAAAATAAAGAAGTAACTAAAGCAAACAGAATAATAAAGTGTCAAACCAAAAGAAAAACAACACTACAAAGGCCTTATGATTATGCAGACAAGTGGTGTTGCTTAATGAATTGCATAAAAAATAAGTGGCACACCAAACTTAGAATCTTGGTGTGTCACTTTCATTTTTGATTTGATGCAATCATCCAAAAAGATTGAGAACAATTTGTTGCAAGGCAACACCAAACTTAGAATGTAACCATATGCCAATTTATTGAATTTAAACAAAGCATAGAAAGAAATGTACCTACGGTTGGGTTACCTCCCAACAAGTGCTCTTTTAGTGTCATTAGCTTGACATGTTGCTCTTCACTTTCTTCCTCTTCTTCCAATTGGTTAAGAGGAATGACTCCAAGAGGGGAGAAGTTTCAGCTCTTGTCCCCTTTCTTGGTTTCCTCTCAGCAAGCTTTCTTTTGAAGTTGGCTTGGTTGAGCTTGCTTGCTGACTTAGGGACAGAATTGGTGCTCTTGTTAGTTGCCTTCACTTCTTTGAGTCCAGGTCTTGGTGGTTGTGTGATTATTGGAGTTTTGTATTCATCCAAAGCCTTTTGAATTGGTGGTTCCATGAGCTTTTCTGCTTCACTTGAGTTTGGACGTTCTTGATTGTCCTCCTCACTAGCTTGTTCTTCCCCTTCCTCTTTTACACTCAACATTTGCTTTAGTAGCTCTTTCATGGAGGAGGTTTGTTGATCTTCCCAAGCTTTCTTCATCTCCTCTTCATACCTTTCAATCATGGATTCAAGTGTTGAGAGTTGTTGGGTCAGGAAAGTTTGTGAGAGTTGTGAGTCTTCATGTTCCCTTGTCATCTCAAGTGTAATTTCATTTTCAACCACCTTGTTCTTCGTTGAAAGTTCACTTGATACAGTAGCCTCTTCCTCTTGTTTTTCCTCCTTCTTTGTTGCACTCACCACTTGAGCTAACATTATTTCCATGTTTTTGAATGAATTTTCTTGCTCGTTCCATGATATCTGTAACTCCCTCTCATATTTTTCAAACATGGTCTCAAGCTTTGAGAGGCTTTGGTTCATGGAAGTTTGTGTGGGTGGTGAGTTTTGAAAGGGGCTTTCTGTTGAAGTATGGTCAAGTGATGATGTCTTTGGATGAATATCATATGGAGCACTAGAATTCCCTTCCCAGCCATCATTAGAATCATGACTTGCATCATTTTGTGGTGGAAGGAAATATCCCATATGGTTCTCTTGCTCATCTTGTGTTTCTGAAGCAAATCTCCATGAGTTGGAGTGCTCAGAATGTGTATTTTCTTGGTGATATTCCCAGCCATCATTAGAGATCGGTGATGGTGGGTGATATCCCATAAAATTTTGTTTGACCATAAGATGAGTTGAACTCCATTTGTATTTTGTAAACATCAATGAAATTAGAAATTCATGTCACAGGGATAGAATTTCTTAGTGAGGCAATAACTCAAACACCTTGCTATCAATTTAAAACAGAGAACAAAAACAAAAAAAATGCTTGATCTAGACTTCTCACCCACTTAATCATTGTTGATCTAAATCAATCCCCGGCAACGGCGCCAAAAACTTGATGGTGTTTTTGTGGAAAAACGAATTTCCAACACACAAATCCAACCGGCAAGTGCACCGGGTCGCATCAAGTAATAATAACTCACGTGAGTGAGGTCGATCCCACAGGGATTGATGGATCAAGCAACTTTAGTGGGTGATTAGTTTAGTCAAGCTAACATTGAAGTGGATTGTTTGAAATTGTAGCCAACAGAATGTAAATGACAGGAAATTTAAAGTTGCAGAAAGTAAAATTGCAAGTAACTTAAATAACAAGAAAGTAAAATAACTGAAACTTAAATTGCAAGAAATGTAAATTGCATGAAAAGTAAAGGGGGGTTGGGTGCTGGAAATTAAAATTCAACAGGAAAGTGTAAATAGCAATCGAACAGAGAAGTAAAAGGTGCAAAATCATGCAACAGATCTAAACAGAAAATGGAAATTGCTTGAAAAATTCTAAACAGAAAAGCAGTGCTTAAGTTGCAGCAAATTAAAAGTGATTGAAGATCTCAGGATTGGAGGAGACTAGATAACAAGTCTAGATCTCAAATCCTTCCTTGATCCAACAAGAACAATTGCAGCAGAAGTAAAGGAAAGTAAATTGCAGAATTGCAGAAGAAGAAGAAATGAACCGAAACTAGAATTCAATTATGCAGAAAATTAAAGAAGAGATCTCAAGGTGAGATTGAAACAGAAGTTCTTCAATTCTTCACCCAAGATCCAAAGCAAGAAAAGTAAAGAGTGCTCAAGAAGGAACCAGGAGGAAGAGAGATCAATTCTCCTTCCTAATTCTCCAAGAAATCCCAAAGTTCAAAATTAAAAGGCAAGTAGAAAGGAAAATTCCAAATAAAGTCTCCAGCCTCCCAATTACATCAAACTAGCTCCTATTTATACACTTTCTATTCTTGGATTTTGGGGTTTGGATGGGCTTTTGATTTTGTGAAGAAATGAATTAAATTGGGTTTTTAATTCAATTTCAGCCCATGAAGGAAAATTGCTTCCAGGAGGCTGCCCTGCCCTTGTGGAGGGCAGGGCAGAAATTTGGTGCATGGTGCATGAGGTTGGTGCGGCCTTGGTGCGTGTTGATGCGAGTTGGTGTGGCCATGGTGCTGCCAGGAGCGCAAAACGCTGCCCTGCCCGCGCCAAGGGCAGGGCAGAAAATTGTGGTGCTGCCAGGAGAGGATCGTGGTGCGCGCTGGTGCTGCCAAGGAAGGATTTTGGTGCGCGCGTTGGTGCTTGGTGCGCCAAATTTGTGTGCTTTCCAAATGCTGCCCTGCCCGCGCCAAGGGCAGGGCAGGGTCCTTTCCTTCATGTCCCAAGTTCGAATCACGGAGGAGGCAAACACGCTACTTCTTTTCCTTGGTTTATTTTTGCTTATTTTTGGCCCTTAAAGATGCCTCTCGTTCCTGCCTCAATTCTGCGCCAAATATGGATTGTGATATATCGTTGGAAAGCTCTGAATGTCAGCTTTCCAACGCAACTGGAAGCACATCAATCGGACGTCTGTAGCTCAAGTTATAGCCCTTTGAAGGAGGCATGGTCATGCTGTTAGCGCCCAGATTTTAACTTAGCCAAAATTTTGCTTCCAAGACTTAATGTGCATCACGATCCTGCCCTTGGCAAGGGCAGGGCAGAATCGTGCTGGCTGCTTCCTTCCTTGATTTTGTCATGGGCCACGCTTTTAAAAGCGTGGCCTAAGGCTCCAAAGTGTACCCCAACTTCAAAGTGTACCCCAAAGCTCTTTTTTTCTCCTTTTTTGTGCTTCTTTGCTTCTTTTTCTTCTTATTTCCTACAAGATTTATAAAATTAAAATATCAAGAAAATATATCATTTAAGTACAAAAAGCATTCAATATTTAAGCACAAATCATCAATTTCTTGTATGAAAAAGCATAGAAAAAGGGTATATGATGACTTGTCATCAGGTGCGGCCGGTGGTGGCATAGGAAGTGCTGCGGCTGAGATAGATGCTCCTACAGGGGCTGATGATGAAGAGGGCCCAGCTCCCTCAACTGCTGCTCTAGCCCGAGATCGGCGTCGAGAGGCAGGCTTCTCGTGCACCCAGGATCCCCATAGAATGGTAACTGGCTCCTTCTGAGGGAGCGGTGGAGGTGGCGATACATCATCCTGGTGCCATGGAACTCCGGCTCTCTGAATCATCTGAGTGACCATAACCAGGAAAGGAAAGATGCCTCGGATATGGGCTCTTGATGAGCGGATAATTTATATGCTTTTTGGCATTGTTTTTAGTATGTTTTTAGTATGTTTTAGTTAGTTTTTATTATATTTTTATTAGTTTTTATTTAAAATTCACTTTTCTGGACTTTACTATGAGTTTGTGTGTTTTTCTGTGATTTTAGGTATTTTCTGGCTGAAATTGAGGGACCAGAGCAAAAATCTGATTCAGAGGCTGAAAAAGGACTGCAGATTCTGTTGGATTCTGACCTTCCTGCATTTGAAGTGAATTTTTTGGAGCTACAGAAGCCCAATTGGCGCGCTCTCAATTGCGTTGGAAAGTAGACATCCTGGGCTTTCCTACAATATATAATAATCCATACTTTGCCCGAGATTTGATGGCCCAAACCGGCTTTCCAAATCAGCTCAAGAATTCCCGGTGTTTAACGCCGGAACTGGCACAGAAGTGAGAGTTAATCGCCCAAACTGGCACAAAAGCTAGCGTTTAACTCCAAGAAAAGTCTCTACACATGGAAGCTTCAATGCTCAGCCCAAGCACACACCAAGTGGGCCCGGAAGTGGATTTTTACATCATTTACTCATTTTTGTAAACCCTAAGCTACTAGTTCTCTATAAATAGGACCTTTTGCTATTGTATTTTCATCTTAGAGAGTATTATGCTATCTTAGATCACGTTTTGGGGGCTGGCCTCACGGCAATGCCTGAACCTTGTTCTTATGTATTTTCAACGGTAGAGTTTCTACACACCATAGATTAAGGTGTGGAGCTCTGCTGTACCTCGAGTATTAATGCAATTACTATTGTTCTTCTATTCAATTCAGCTTATTCTTGTTCTAAGATTTCACTTGTTCCTCAACTTGATGAATGTGATGATCCGTGACACTCATCATCATTCTCACCTATGAACGTGTGCCTGACAACCACCTCCGTTCTACCTTAGATTGAGTGGATATCTCTTGGATTCCTTAATCAGAATCTTTGTGGTATAAGCTAGAATCCGTTGGCGGCCATTCTTGAGAATCTGGAAGGTCTAAACCTTGTCTGTGGTATTCTGAGTAGGATTCAGGGATTGAATGACTGTGACGAGCTTCAAACTCGCGATTGTGGGGCATTAGTGACAGACTCAAAAGAATCACCGGATTCTATTCCGACATGATCGAGAACCGACAGATGAATAGCCGTGCTGTGACAGGGCGCGTTGAACATTTTCACTGAGAGGATGGGACTGTAGCCATTGACAACGGTGATGCCCAACATACAGCTTGCTATGGAAAGGAGTAAGAAGGATTGGATGAAGACAGTAGGAAAGCAGAGAGACGGAAGGGACAAAGCATCTCCAAACGCTTATCTGAAATTCTCACCAATGAATTACATAACTATCTCTATCTTTATTTTATGTTTTATTTATCTTTTAATCATTAATCCTCCATAACCACTTGAATCCGCCTGACTAAGATTTACAAGATGACCATAGCTTGCTTCATACTGATGTGCGGAAAACGATCTGACACAAAACTCACCGGCAAGTGTACTGGGTCGCATCAAGTAATAATAACTCACTTGAGTGAGGTCGATCCCACAGGGATTGAAGGATTGAGCAATTTTAGTTTAGTGGTTGATTTAGTCAAGCGAATTAAGTTTTGGTTGAGTGGTTTGTATTTAACAGAAGCTAAATTGCTTGGAATGTAAAGGGAGAGGGGAGAATTGCAGTAAATTAAAGAGCAGGAAAGTAAACTTGCTGAATCTTAAAGAACAAGAAAGTAAATGACTGAAACTTAAAGTGCAAGAAATGTAAATTGTAGTAACTTAAAATACAAGGAATATAAATTGCTTGAATGTAAAAGGGATTTGAGGACTGGGATTTCAGAATCTAAGCAAAGAGAAATTGAATTGCAACAATTAATAGAGCAGAAATTGAATTAGAAGCAATTAGAACTCAAACAGTAAGGAAATTAAGTGCAGCAAAGGTTCACAGAAGAACCAAAAGGAAATTGGGATCTCAGGACTCCAGAGACTAGGTAGCAAAGCCTAGATCTCAATTGCCTTCCCAGATCCAAGTTCTCAAAGCAATTGACAAGAAATTGAAGAAGAAGCAGTAAAGGGAATGTAAATGAATTCAATTATGCAGAAGAGAAATTAAAGAGCTCTTGAGTGGAGATTGAGACAGAATTTCCTCAATTCTTAACACCCAAGACTCAAACAAGAAAAGTAGAATTGCTCGAGCAAGAACGAGGAAGAAGAGAGATCAATTCTCCTCCCTAATTCTCTGAAATCTCGGTCAAGTCTCTCAAAGAAAAGTTGCAAAATTCAAAGCTCCAAAGAAAGTGCAAAATTCAAAAGTCAAGTAAAAGGTCCTCATTACATCAAACTAGCTCTTATTTATACACTTTCTATTCTTGGATCTTGGGATTTGGATGAGCTTTTGATTTGGTGAAGAAATGAATTAAATTGGATTTTTAATTCAATTTTTGGCCCATGAAAGATTGCTTCCAGGAGGCTGCCCTGCCCTTGTGGAGGGCAGGGCAGAAAATGGTGCGTGTTGGTGCTTTGCGTGCGCGTTTGGACGAGTTGGTGCTGTAGGATGCTGCCCTGCCCTTGCGGAGGGCAGGGCAGAAATTTTTGGTGCGCCAGATTTGATGCATGTGCGCCAGATTGATGCTGCCGAAGCCCCCTTGGTGCGTCAGAATGGTGCGCTGACCGTGCCACAACAAAATGCTACCCTGCCCTCGCGGAGGGCAGGGCAATGTTTCCAACTTGAAGCCCCGTGTTTGAAACTTGGATGACACACACGCTACCCATTTTCCTTGGTTCTCTTGGTACCAAAGTGAGGCTTAATTCCTTGCTTCCTCATGGTGCCGTGTTCGATTCTTGTAGCAAGCATAGGTGAACTTTTTCTTTGAATTTCTTCCCTTGGTGAGCCCGATACTGCCCTTGAGGAGGGCAGGGCAATGTTTTGATCTTCTTGATTCCAAGGCACAGATTTGTGCTCTGCCCTTGTCGTGGGCAGGGCAGAGTTGCCTTTCAAGCTTTGTTCCCTTATGTTGCCCTCCTAGAGGGCAGTGTGCCCTTGTGGAGGGCAATGCTTGCTTCCTCCATTATGCGCCACGCCTTTTTCTCCTTGGGCCACGCTTCCTTAAGCCACGCTTTCCTCTTTTCTTCTTTTCTTCACCTACAATAAACCAAAACAACCACTCCAAGTATCACTAAATTCACAAGGCTTATAAATCAATTAAAAATAAATTAAATTTAGCTTAAACCTCATGAGTTAACATTAATTTCATGGTGGTTGTTTGATTTAAAGAAGTTATGTATTTTCACTCCAAACCACTTACTTAGGATGCAAGAAAGTGCATAAAGACTAACAAAACAAGTGAAATTAGCTTGAAAAATGGGTATATGATGACCAGTCATCACAACACCAAACTTAAATCTTGCTTGTCCCCAAGCAAGCATCAAAACTAAGAGAAAATGAAATGAACAAGAAAAGAAACATATCCTTATTAAGCAAATAGCAGAACTTGATTTATGGAGTCTTTATGCAGACAATGATAACTCAAGTTATTGTTTGCTGTTACATAGTATACATTTTTCATCAAAGGCTTGCTAAACTTGCTGTTATAAGACTTACTTTTTAATTACTCCCTTGCTAACTTTTCTTTCTTATAATGCTTGACAAGCTTATTCTTTTGGAGGTTTGGTGTCTAATGTTGCAGTAGTAGCCTTTGGCTTTATTTTTTTTTTTACTCAACATCTTTCCACCACAGACACATGGCTCACTATTTCTTCCTAGGATCATTGATGCCCAGCATCTCTTTGGATAACTAAATGTTCTGTATCTAAGTTGCTCTTTATTGTGGACTTTCAATTGGCCATCCCAAATCAGTTGATCTAAGTGACCGGGTTTTAAAATACCCCTTAGAATTTACTCATCCAAGCATATCTTAGTACAAGAACACCACAGGCATATGTCCTAGGGTCCAAGCTATTGGTGTCCAACCTTTATTCTTTGTTTTTCTTGCCACTTTGGCTTTTTTTTCTTCCTTTTCTTTCTGTTTTTGTTCCCAAGGGCTTTTTCCTTTATTGATAAGAATCTTTGTAACAGCAAGCTAACTCTCACTTAAATGAAAATGATATTATGCAACAATTATTTCATGAGTTATGCATTTAATCAAACATATATACCACCATTAACTTCCATCCTACTTATGCAACATTGGATTTTTACTTTTCAATTCAAACAAAATCTCTTTTATTCAAGCATATGGGAAACAAAACAAAATTAAAGCCAAGTGATGAATGACAAGCATTATGCAGATCATTTCTCTAGCTACTTATTGAACAAAGGAAAGTACAAGAAAATAAAATAAAAAGGAAATAAACAGTGGAGGCATATCATGTTTCAGACATGCTTCTCCTTATTAGAAGAGTGAAAGAAGGGGAATGAAAGAACTTTGCTACCTTCTATTGGTCGTGGCTGCTGCTTGATTCTCCCTTTTTCTTCTTTCTCTTCCCTAGCTTGGAATAATATCGGATCTCTTCACCAGGACATCTTCTACCCCAGACAGAATCTAAGAGTCCTGAGAGCCCAACGTCTTCCAATCTTTTAAAGGTTGCCTCCGTATAGTGACGAGACCTTGCTTGTTGCTTGGCTCCAAATTCAGGGCATTGCTCAAATGGCTTGATCTGAGGATTGAGTGTTGGCAAATTATGGGTCAAGTACTCCAACCTTGCTTGCATGTTTTCATCATTCTCCATTCTTTGCGCATATCTAACTTCTCCCATGGTGTGATGAATATTCTTCCATTGATACAGGTTGTGACTATATTCCCCTGCTTTAGCTTGACTAAAGTACAGCTTGTCATATGATTCTTTGAATTCTTTGTATTGCTCTTTTTGTCCTTCAAGAATTTGTGCTTGAAATTCTTGCTGCTGAGTCATCATTTGCTATTGCCATCTCTCTTGTTTCTCCTCCATTTGACGCTGCCAAGCTTCTCTCTCCTCTTTATCTTTTAGATATTGCTCCCTAAACTCTGGATGGGGCTCTAGATATTGCTCTTGGCGCCCCAGATTATGCTCTTGTTGAGTCTGCATGAGTTGTTGAGATAGCTACTCTTCTATCGCTCTGTGTAGCTGGTTCATGTCTATGGCATCATGAGCTTGATTTCGTCCTTCCTCTCTTTGTGATCTCCTTTGTCTGGGAGCTACCACCCCCTCTGGATCATCTTCTTCATTTATTCCTTCCATACTTTTCTTAGTGATCCCTTTTCCCTTTTTCACTTTTTCTGTGTCCTCATCTTCAAAGATTACTCCAGCTTTGTCACATAGCCTGAGGATGGTACTTGGATGTCCAAGACCACTTGATTTGCTTGTGCTATTGGCCATCTCTTGAATACTGTCGGCTATGAGTTGTGCGAGGTTGATTTCACCTCCATGTAAGATGCAGTATGTCAGGAGTGCTCGTTTGATTGTGACCCAAGAGGCGTTTCCAGTAGGAAGGATAGATCTCCTCACTATTTCATACCATCCCTTGGCCACAGGAGTGAGATTTATCCTCCTCAAGTGACTTGGAACTCCCTTTGAATCTCTTTCCCAATCTGTATTCTCCACACATAACCCCTGCAAGATCTCATCAGGATTGTTTTCCATCTGCAATCTGGTTTCATAACTGGGCTCTGCATAAGTTATGGTTCTCAACTTTAGGGCCCTTGTGATGGCTGCTGGGCTAAAACTCAGTTCAACTCCTCTGACATAACTTGTGTAAGGGGCACTATCTTTGTTTTCTTTTACAGCATTTGCATTGAACTCCCTGATCATGACTGCACTGATGTCAACAAGAGGAGCACATAAAAGTTCCCACCTTCTTTCTTTAGTGATTTGCCTCATGATGGGGTATTCCCCATCTCTCAACTCAAGGCCTTTCTCATAGATTACATTCTTTGTCTCCATGAACCTATGATATCTCCCTTCATGGAATTGGGATCTAAATTTGTTTGCATCAAATGATGGAGGTTCGGCTACCATAGGTTCCTTTCCCGGCCTTCTTTTTGAACTTGAGGAGGCCATTGGATTTGAGGTGAGAAGAAAGGAAAAGTGAGAATAGAAGAAGTATGTGTTGTGTTTGGGATGATTCTCGGTTCTGTTGTGTGAGATAAGGGAATTGTTTTAGTTTTGGGAATAGAGGAGATTATGGCTTTCATGTGAAGGTGGCTTGAATGATTGTGTAAACCGTTTAGTGCTACGGCTATTAATAGGCAGATTCTTCAAGCTTTCCAACAAAACCACAATGAATGAGGAAGGAGCTCGTTGGTGCTCATGAAGGGTTGAGATTGAGTTGTTCATCTAAGGGGTTCATGGAATGGACGGTCTGCATGCATTGTTGAGGCTTTGACGAGGATCCTCTTCCCATTGGCTGCATGCGTTTAAGTGTTCGATGATGCATGCATGCAAATTCTGCTTCCCCATGAGCGCATTCTTCTAGGCACATGTGACCATCCTCACATAGCTTATCCTAGCCGTGGCCCCTCCTTGCTTTTGTCTCAATCTTTTTCTCCTGCATGAACCAAAACAGCTAGCCTTAGATCATTAATATAGTCGTTGGCAATTGATTTGCAATAAAAAATTATTTTGTTTTGTTTATTATTATTTATTATTTTTTTTTCTTTCATGGTCAATTATGTCCCTTAATTAAAGATGCTAAAAGTTGGTGAACACCAAACTTATCTTTTATTGAGGGGATGGCTTAGCAATGCAAACCATTCTTCACAATTGATGTATTTTTAAAAAAAATATTTTATGCATGATCCCTTTCTGTATGGTTTTGATTTCATGAATAAGAAATGATCTGTTGAACAGTATTACATATGCAGACACCAAACTTAGTGTTTGATCATATGTTTCATCAAAATGATTTTTCATATGTTCTAAGAATAGCTCCCTTTCTTTTGAAAAGCAAAAATTAAGTGTGTCTTAAGGGACACTAAACTTAGAAGTCTGACTTATGCTCTAAAATAAAGTATACATTTATCAAATATGAAAGTTCGAAATCATACTCAGGAAATCATAGCTTATTAGATGAAAGAGAAAACAGAGATCTTAAATCATGGGTTGCCTCCCATGAAGCGCTCTTTTATTGTCACTAGCTTGACATTGAACTCCCTTTAGGGTGGTTGATGTTGGTGATGTCTCAACTTGTCACCTCTCACTGTAAGCTTTCTCTGTGTGCCTTGATGCTCAATTTCCATATGCTCAAGAGAAAGTACTTGGTTGACAGTGTAATAATCTTTTGTTCCCAGCTGTTAATACACTAGTTGCACCTTGTCACCTTTGGCAAATCCTTCAGTTGGGATTTTCTTATTCTTCCACCCCTTGTAGGCCTTTTTCTTGTTTTTCTTCTTTTTCTTTCTTGTTGATCTTTCTTTCTTGACAGTGACTTGGGTTGTGATACCTTCCTTCTTGTTTATCATCCCAGCTTCTTTTTGAATTCCTTTTTCTTCTTGCAACTGCTTGTTTTTCTATTCTACTGCCTTGTCGGTTGCTTGCTTTGGAAGGAAGTCACCACTTGTCTTGCTTGTTTCTTCATTCCTTTGTAATTCTGGAAAGACTTTCAAGGTGATGCTCTCCTCATGCATCCTGAGGGTTAGCTCTCCCTGCTCTATATCCACAATGGCTCTAGCAGTGGCCAAAAATGGTCGACCAAGTATTATGGAGTCATTTCCATTTTCTGAAGAATCCAGGATCACAAAATCTGCCGGATAGATGAACTTGTCAACCTTAACTAAAAGGTTCTCAATCAGCCCTTTAGGATATACTACTGATTGGTCCACCAACTCCAAGGACATCTGTATTGGTTTCACCTCCTCTATGCCAAGCTTTTTCACTAAAGAAGATGGGATTAGATTTATGCTTGCTCCTAAGTCACACATCCCCTTGTTGATGAATAGGCTTCCAATAGTGCAGGGTAGGAAGGAACCTCCAGGATCTTCAAGCTTGGGAGGGAGTCCCTTTTTTATGAGTGCACTGCATTCTTCACTAAGCATTACAGTCTCCTTCTCATTCCAACTTCTCTTCTTGTTGATGAGCTCCTTTAAGAACTTGGCATACAGAGGCATTTGCTCTAATGCCTCAGCCAAAGGTATGTTGATTTCCAGCTTCTTGAAAGTCTCAAGAAATTTGTGGAAATGCTGATCCTTTGTCTCTTTGTGGAATCTCTGTGGATAAGGTATTGGGGGTGTCAAGCTTTTCTCCCCTTGAAGTTGTCTTGGAATCGGTTCTTCCATGATCTGCTTTCCCTTCTTCAGATTCTGTGGTTGGTTGTTTTCCTCTGTGAGTTTTTCTGGGACATTCTTGCTTATCATGTCCTTGTTGATGGCTTCATCATTCTTTGTTGGCTCATTGTCATTATTCTTGGTTGCTCCTTGGTTACCATCCACTAACATCTTTCCACTTCTTAGTTGCACGACCTTGCATTCTTCCTTTGGGTTAGGAATGGTGTCACTTGGTAGTGAGCTTGATGGTTTTTCAACAGAAATCTGTTTGGAGATTTGCCCAATCTGCCTCTCTAGGTTCTTCATGGAAGCTTCTTAGTTCTTTGTTGTCAATTCTTGGTTCTTCATCATTTTCTCCATGAGCAGCTCTAGATTAGTGATCCTCTGAGATTCTTGTGAGATGGGTTGGTTTTGGGGTGTTGTTGGATGATGGTAAGTGTTTTGATTAGTTGGGTGGTTATTGGGTAGGTGATGGTTAGAGTTGGGGTAATTATTTTGTGGTTTTCTGTATGTATTTTGGTTAGTGTTTGGCTGGGGGTTGTGGTTTGTGCTTTTCCAATTGTTCTGACTTGAGTTTCTTTGCCATGGTTGTTGGCTTTGATTGTGGTTGTCTCCCCATCTGAGGTTGGGATGGTTCTTCCAAGATGGATTGTAAGTATCACCATAGACTTCATTTGTTCCAGGATTTTGGTTGTGCATGTATTGGACTTGCTCTTGCTGTTGCTCCTCTTGGGTTTCTTCACTTTGCACCCATGTGGTTGATGGTTGGCTTGTGGTGCTCACTGTTGCTACTTGCAGGCTATCATTTCTTTTGGCCATTTGCTCAAACTGTTGTTGAATCTGCTGCTGCATCATCTTGTTCTGAGCTAGAATTGAATCCACTCCTTCTAACTCCATTACTCCTCTTCTCTGTGATGGTTGGCGTTGTCTTTGATGAGCAAAGAAATATTGGTTGTTGGCCACCATATCAATGAGGTTTTGAGCTTCCTCTGTAGTTTTCATGAGTTGTAATGAGCCTCCAGCTGAGTGATCAAGTGCTTCTTGAGCCTTCAGAGTAAGTCCTTCATAGAAGTTTTGCAACTTATCCCACTCAGTAAACATCTCTGGTGGACATTTTCTCAATAGTGCTTTATATCTTTCCCATGCTTCATATAAATTCTCAGCCTCCATTTGAGTGAATGTCTGTACCTCAGTCTTCAATCTTATGATTCTTTGAGGGGGATAAAATTTGGCAAGGAACTTGCTCACCAAGTCATCCCAAGTGTTGATGCTTTCCTTTGGGAATGTTTCTAGCCATTGAGTGGCTTTGTCCCTGAGAGAGAATGGAAAGAGCAACAACTTGTAACTGTCAGGAGGCACACCATTGGTTTCGACAGTGTCACAAATCCTTAAGAAGGTAGATAAATGTTGATTCGGATCCTCCAATGGCCCTCCTTCAAAAGAACAGTTGTTTTGGACCAGTGTGATGAGCTGTGGCTTTAGTTCAAAGTTGTTTGCATTGACATTGGGGGGAAGAATGCTACTCCCACAATGTCTAGCGTTTGCAAATGTGTAGGAAGCCAGTACTCTTCTTTGTTGTTGGTTATTATTGGCTCCTCCTTCTGGTTGATTGGGATTTGATGGATCTCCTTCCATTTCTTGGAATTCCTCCTCAGATTCTTCCTCTCCAATGACGTTCTTCCCTCTTTCAGCTCTTCTTATTCTTCGAAGAGTTCTTTGGTCAATTTCAGAGAGAATAGGGGAGGCTCTTCCTGTACCTGACATACAAACACACAATAAGACACACACAGAACCAAAAAGTCAATAAAACTTCAATCTATTGTTAGAATAAATTTTTAGTTAGTTTAAGCAAAAATTCAAACAGTTAGTGTGTTAGAGAAACAGAAAAGAAAAAGTGCTTGATCTAGACCTCCACTTCACTTAATCATTGTCAATCTATTTCAATCCCCGGCAACGGCGCCAAAAACTTGATGTGCGGAAAATGATCCGACACAAAACTCACCGGCAAGTGTACCGGGTCGCATCAAGTAATAATAACTCACATGAGTGAGGTCGATCCCACAGGGATTGAAGGATTGAGCAATTTTAGTTTAGTGGTTGATTTAGTCAAGCGAATTAAGTTTTGGTGGAGTGGCTTGTATTTAACAGAAGCTAAATTGCTTGGAATGTAAAGGGAGAGGGGAGAATTGCAGTAGATTAAAGAGTAGGAAAGTAAACTTGCTGAATCTTAAAGAACAAGAAAGTAAATGACTGAAACTTAAGGTGCAAGAAATGTAAATTGCAGTAACTTAAAATGCAAGGAATAAAAATTGCTTGAATGTAAAAGGGATTTGAGGACTGGGATTTCAGAATCTAAGCAAAGAAAAATTGAATTAAAAGCAATTAGAACTCAAACAGTAAGGAAATTAAGTGCAGCAAAGGTTCACAGAAGAACCAAAAGGAAATTGGGATCTCAGGACTCCAGAGACTAGGTAGCAAAGCCTAGATCTCAATTGCCTTCCCAGATCCAAGTTCTCAAAGCAATTGACAAGAAATTGAAGAAGAAGCAGTAAAGGGAATGTAAATGAATTCAATTATGCAGAAGAGAAATTAAAGAGCTCTTGAGTGGAGATTGAGACAGAATTTCCTCAATTCTTAACACCCAAGACTCAAACAAGAAAAGTAGAATTGCTCGAGCAAGAACGAGGAAGAAGAGAGATCAATTCTCCTCCCTAATTCTTTGAAATCTCGGTCAAGTCTCTCAAAGAAAAGTTGTAAAATTCAAAGCTCCAAAGAAAGTGCAAAATTCAAAAGTCAAGTAAAAGGTCCTCATTACATCAAACTAGCTCCTATTTATACACTTTCTATTCTTGGATCTTGGGATTTTGATGGGCTTTTGATTTGGTGAAGAAATGAATTAAATTGGATTTTTAATTCAATTTTTGGCCCATGAAAGATTGCTTCCAGGAGGCTGCCCTGCCCTTGTGGAGGGCAGGGCAGAAAATGGTGCGTGTTAGTGCTTTGCGTGCGCGTTTGGACGAGTTGGTGCTGCAGGATGCTGCCCTGCCCTTGCGGAGGGCAGGGCAGAAATTTTTGGTGCGCCAGATTTGATGCATGTGCGCCAGATTGATGCTGCCGAAGCCCCCTTGGTGCGCCAGAATGGTGCGCTGACCGTGCCACAACAAAATGCTGCCCTGCCCTCGCGGCGGGCAGGGCAATGTTTCCAACTTGAAGCCCCGTGTTCGAAACTTGGATGACACACACGCTACCCATTTTCCTTGGTTCTCTTGGTACCAAAGTGAGGCTTAATTCCTTGCTTCCTCATGGTGCCGTGTTCGATTCTTGTAGCAAGCATATGTGAACTTTTTCTTTGAATTTCTTCCCTTGGTGAGCCCGATACTGCCCTTGAGGAGGGCAGGGCAATGTTTTGATCTTCTTGATTCCAAGGCACAGATTTGTGCTCTGCCCTTGTCGTGGGCAGGGCAGAGTTGCCTTTCAAGCTTTGTTCCCTTATGTTGCCCTCCTAGAGGGCAGTGTGCCCTTGTGGAGGGCAATGCTTGCTTCCTCCATTATGCGCCACGCCTTTTTCTCCTTGGGCCACACTTCCTTAAGCCACGCTTTCCTCTTTTCTTCTTTTCTTCACCTACAATAAACCAAAACAACCACTCCAAGTATCACTAAATTCACAAGGCTTATAAATCAATTAAATTTAGCTTAAACCTCATGAGTTAACATTAATTTCATGGTGGTTGTTTGATTTAAAGAAGTTATGTATTTTCACTCCAAACCACTTACTTAGGATGCAAGAAAGTGCATAAAGACTAACAAAACAAGTGAAATTAGCTTGAAAAATGGGTATGTGATGACTGACCAGTCATCACATACCAACAATCTCCGTGGGATCGACCCTTACTCGCGTAAGGTTTATTACTTGGACGACCCAGTGCACTTGCTGGTTAGTTGTGCGAAGTTGTGATAAAGAGTTGAGATTGCAATTGAGCGTACCAGGTTGATGGCGCCATTGATGATCACAATTTCGTGCACCAAGTTTTTGGCGCCATTGCCGGGGATTGTTCGAGTTTGGACAACTGACGGTTCATCTTGTTGCTTAGATTAGGTATTTTTCTTCAGAATTTTTAAGAATGAATTCTAGAGTTTCAAGGTGATGTTCTTATCATCACAAAAGTTGATTGATTCTCATCAATTTAGCTGTTGAATGTAATGTCCTGCTGAAGCTTGGCTAGCCATGTCTAATTTCTTTAGACTGCAGCTTTAGACTAACATTGCATGATTCCTGGAATTCTCATTAAGAATTTTGATACCCTTATTTTCTTTTCCACTCAATTTTCGAAAAATCCAAAAAAATTATAAAATCTTAAAGTCAAAAATATTTTTATGTTTCTTGTTTGAGTCTAGTGTCTAATTTTAAGTTTGGTGTCCATTGCATGTTTTTAGTCTTCTAATTTTCGAAAAATTTCATGCATTATGTTCTTCATTGATCATCAAGATGTTCTTGATGATTTCCTTGCTCTGATCTTTAAATTCTCTTGTTTTGTGTGTTTAGTTGTTTCTTACATGCATTTTTAAATTATTATAGTCAATAGTATACAAACTTCTAAGTTTGGTATCTTGCATGCATTGTTTATTTGATCTTAGTGGCATTTTGATTATTCCTCATCATTAAAAATTCAAAAAAAAAATTTTAATTTGCGTCTTTTCAAGTCAATAATACAGAGAATTGAAGATTTAGAACATACAGCAGAGGAATTAGACAGAAAAAGCTGGGCGTTTAAAACGCCGAGTGAGGAAGGAAAACTGACGTTTAAACGCCAGCCAGGGTACTTGGCTGGGCATTTAACGCCCAAAAGGGTAGCATTTTGGGCGTTAAACGCCAGAATGGATACCATTCTGGGCGTTTAACGCCAGGATGGCACAAGAGGGAAGATTTTGTTTTTAATTCAAATTTTTTTCAAGTTTTCATAATTTTTCAAAATCAAATCTTTTTCAAATCATATCTTTTCAATCATATATTTTCAAAATCAATTTCTTTCCATTTTTCAAAAATACTTGCTAACAATTAATGATTTGATTCAACATTTCAAGTATGTTGCCTTTTCTGTTGAGAAAGGTTTAATGTCTGAATCATATCTTTTAAATTTCTTGTTAGCCAAGTCATTAATTTTAAAAATCAAATCTTTTTAAATTATTTTTCAATCATATCTTTTTAATCACATCTTTTTCAAAATAGTTTTCAATCATATCTTTTTGATTTCTAATTTCAAAATCTTTTTCAAAATCACTTTATTTCTATCCCAACTTTAATTTTTGAAAATCATTCTTCAATTTTTCAAAATTTCTTCAAAATCTTTTAATTTATTCTCGAAAATTCTTCCCCTCTTCTCACATCCTTCTATTTAAGGACTAACACTCCTCCACTATCAACAAATCGAACTCTATCTCTCTTGATAAGTTCGAATTCTTTTTCTTCTACCTCCTCCTTCTATTCTTCTTTTCCTCTGACATCTCAAGAAATCTCTATACTGTGACATAGAGAATTCCATATTTTCTTGTTCTCTTCTCTTTCATATGAGCAGGAGCAAAGACAAAAGCATTCTTGTTGAGGCTGACCCTGAACCTGAAAGGACCTTGAAGCGAAAGCTAAGAGAAGCTAAAGCACTACTCTCTGTAGAGGACCTAACAGAAATCTTCAAACAAGAAGAAAACATGGCAGCCGAAAACAACAACAATGCCAACAATGCAAGGAAGGTGCTGGGTGACTTTACTGCACCTACTCCCGACTTCTATGGGAGAAGCATCTCTATCCCTGCCATTGGAGCAAACAACTTTGAGCTTAAACATCAATTATTTTCTCTAATGCAACAGAATTGCAAGTTCCATGGACTTCCATTGGAAGATCCTCATCAGTTTTTAGTTGAATTCTTACAAATCTGTGACACTGTCAAGACCAATGGGGTTGACCCTGAGGTCTACAGACTTATGCTATTCCCTTTTGCTGTAAGAGACAGAGCTAGGATATGGTTGGACTCACAACCTAAAGAAAGCCTGAACTCCTGGGAAAAGCTAGTCAATGCCTTCTTGGCAAAGTTCTTTCCACCTCAAAAATTGAGTAAGCTTAGAGTGGAAGTCCAAACCTTCAGACAGAAGGATGGTGAATCCCTCTATGAAGCTTGGGAAAGATACAAATAATTGATCAGAAAGTGTCTTTCTGACATGCTTTCTGAATGGAGCATCATAAGTATCTTCTATGATGGTCTGTCTGAACTGTCCAAGATGTCATTGGATAGCTCTGCTGGAGGATCTCTTCATCTGAAGAAGACACCTACAGATGCTCAAGAACTCATTAAAATGGTTGCAAATAACCAATTCATGTACACTTCTGAAAGGAATCCTGTGAATAATGGGACGAATCAGAAGAAAGGAGTTCTTGAAATTGATACTCTGAATGCCATATTGGCTCAGAACAAAATATTGACTCAGCAAGTCAATATGATTTCTCAAAGTCTGTCTGGAATGCAAGCTGCACCAGGCAGTACTAAGGACGCTTCATCTAAAGAAGAAGCTTATGATCCTGAGAACCCATTAATGGAAGAGGTGAATTACATGGGAGAACCCTATGGAAACACCTATAATCCTTCATGGAGAAATCATCCAAATCTCTCATGGAAGGATCAACAGAGACCTCAACAAGGTTTCAACAACAATAATGGTGGAAGAAACAGGTTTAGCAATGGCAAGCCTTTTCCATCATCTTCTCAGCAACAGACAGAGAATTCTAAGCAGAGCCACTCTGACTTAGCAACCATGGTCTCTGATCTAATCAAAACCATTCAAAGTTTCATGACTGAAATAAGGTCCTCCATTAGAAACTTGGAGGCACAAGTGGGACAGCTGAGTAAGAAAGTTACTGAACTCCCTCCTAGTATTCCAAGCAATACAGAAGAGAATCCAAAAGGAGAGTGTAAGGCCATCAACATGGCCGAATCTGGAGAGGAGGAAGAGGCAGTGATCGCCACTGAGGAAGACCTCAATGAATGTCCACTGGCCTCCAATGAGTTCCCTAATGAGGAACAATGGGAATCTGAGGCTCACACTGAGACCATAGAGATCTCATTGGATTTACTTCTTCCATTCATGAGCTCTGATGAGTATTCTTCCTCTGAAGAGGACGAAGATGTCACTGAAGAGCAAGTTGCTAAGTACCTTGGAGTAATCATGAAGCCAAATGACAAGTTATTTGGTAATGAGACTTGGGAGGATGAACCCCCTTTGCTCACCAAAGAACTGGATGACTTGACTAGGCAGAGATTACCTCAAAAGAGACAGGACCCTAGGAAGTTCTCAATACCTTGTACATTAGGCACCATGACCTTCGAGAAGGCTCTGTGTGACCTAGGGTCAAGCATAAACCTCATGCCTCTCTCTGTAATGGAGAAGCTAGGGATCTTTGAGGTACAAGCTGCAAGAATCTCAATAGAAATGGCAGACAATTCAAGAAAACAAGCTTATGGATTTGTAGAGGATGTTATTGTAAAGATTGAAGACCATTACATCCCTGCTGATTTCATAGTCCTAGAGAATGGGAAGTGCATGGATGAATCCATCATCCTTGGCAGATCCTTCCTAGCCACAGCAAAGGCTGTGATTGATGTTGACAGAGGAGAATTGATCATTCAAGTGAATGAAGAATCCCTTGTGTTTAAGGCTCAAGGATATCCCTCTGTAACCATAGAGAGGAAGCATGAAGAGCTTCTCTCAAAACAGAGTCAAACAGAGCCCCCACAATCAAACTCTAAGTTTGGTGTTAGGAGGCCACAACCAAATTCTAAGTTTGGTGTTGAACCCCCACATTCAAACTCTAAGTTTGGTGTTGGAAGGTTCCAACATTGCTCTGAACATCTGTGAGGCTCCATGAGAGCCCACTGTCAAGCTACTGAGATTAAAGAAGCGCTTGTTGGGAGGGAACCCAATGTTATATTTATCTATTTTCCATTGTTATTTTATGTTTTCTATAGGTTGATGATCATGTGAAGTCACAAAAACAATTGAAAAAGCAAAAACAAAATGAAAAGCAGAAAGAAAAATAGTACACCATGGAGGAAAAGCTTGCTGGCATTTAAACGCCAGTAAGGGCAGCAAATGGGCGTTTAACGCCCAGTCTGGCACCATTCTGGGCGTTTAACGTCAGAAAGGGGCACCAGACTAGCGTTTAACGCCAGAAAGAGGCACCAGAATGGCGTTTAATGCCAGAAAAAGGCAGCAGCCCGGCGTTTAACGCCAGGATTGGCTGAAAAGAGCGTTTTGCACGCCACTTGGTGCAGGGATGAGCTATCGTTGACACCTCAGGATCTGTGGACCCCACAGGATTCCCACCTACCCCACCACTCTCTCTCTTCTTCACCCATTCACCAATCACCTCAATACCTCTTCTCCAAAACCCCTCACCTATCAAATCCCACCATTCTCTTCACCACTCACATCCATCCTTCATAAAACCCCACCTACCTCACCATTCAAATTCAAACCACTTTCCCTCCCAAACCCACCCATAATGGCCGAACCCTACCCCTCTCTCCACTTCTATATAAACCCTTCTTCACTCCTTCATTTTCACACAACCTAAACACTACTTCTACCCCTTGGCCGAACCACAAAGCCCCCCTCTATCTCCTCTATTTCTTTTTCTTCTACTCTCTTCTTTCTTCTTTTGCTCGAGGACGAGCAAACCTTCTAAGTTTGGTGTGGTAAAAGCGTTGCTTTTTGTTTTTCCATAACCATTTATGGCACCTAAGGCTGGAGAAACCTCTAGAAAGAGGAAAGGGAAGGCAAAAGCTTCCACCTCCGAGTCATGGGAGATGGAGAGATTCATCTCAAGGGTGCATCAAGACCACTTCTATGAAATTGTGGCCATGAAGAAGGTGATACCCGAGGTCCCTTTTAAACTCAAAAAGAGTGAATATCCGGAGATCCAACATGAGATCCGAAGAAGAGGTTGGGAAGTTCTTACCAACCCCATTCAACAAGTCAGAATCTTAATGGTTCAAGAGTTCTATGCCAATGCATGGATCACCAAGAACCATGATCAAAGTGTGAACCCAGACCCAAATAATTGGCTTACAATGGTTCGGGGGAAATGCTTAGATTTTAGTCCGGAAAATGTAAGGTTGGCATTCAACTTGCCCATGATGCAAGGAGATGAACACCCCTACACTAGAAGGGTAAACTTTGATCAAAGGTTAGACCAAGTCCTCATAGACATTTGTGAAGAGGGCGCTCAATGGAAGAGAGATTCAAGAGGGAAGCCGGTTCAACTGAGAAGGCATGACCTCAAGCCCGTGGCTAGGGGATGGTTGGAGTTTATCCAATGCTCAATCATTCCCACTAGCAACCGGTCTGAAGCTACTATAGACTGGGCTATCATGATTCATAGCATCATGATTGGAGAGGAAGTAGAAGTACATGAGGTTATATCCCAAGAACTTTATAAGGTGGTGGACAAGTCCTCTACCTTGGCAAGGTTAGCCTTCCCTCATCTCATTTGTCACCTTTGTAATTCAGTTGGAATTAACATAGAGGGAGACATCCTCATTGATGAGGACAAGCCCATCACTAAGAAGAGAATGGAGCAAACAAGAGATTCCACTCATGGACATGAGGAAATTCCTCATCATGAAATCCCTGAGATGCCTCAAGGGATGTACTTTCCTCCACAAAACTATTGGGAGCAAATTAACACATCCCTAGGAGAATTAAGTTCCAACATGGGACAACTAAGGGTGGAGCACCAAGAACATTTCATCCTCATCCATGAAATTAGAGAAGACTAAAGAGTCATGAGAGAGGAGTAACAAAGGCAAGGAAGAGACATTGAGGAGCTCAAGCACTCCATAAGATCTTCAAGAGGAAGAACAAGCCGCCATCACTAAGGTGGACCCGTTCTTTAATCTCCTTGTTCTTTATTTTTCTGTTTTTCGAATTTTTATGCTTATGTTTATCTATGTTTGTTTCTTATTACATGATAATTAGTGTCTTAGTGTCTATGCCTTAAAGTTATGAATGTCCTATGAATCCACCACCTTTCTTAAATGCAAACTGTTTTTATTACAAAAGAACAAGAAGTACATGATTTCGAATTCATCCTTAAAACTAGCTTAATTATTTTGATGTGGTGACAATACTTTTTGTTTTCTGAATGTATGCTTGAACAGTGCATGTGTCTTTTGAATTTGTTGTTCAAGAATGTTAAAATTGTTGGCTCTTGAAAGAATGATGAAATAGGAGAAATGTTACTAAGGATCTGAAAAATCATAAAAGTGATTCTTGAAGCAAGAAAAAGCAGTGAATTAAAAAAAAAGCAGAAAAAGCCAATAGCCCTTTAAACCAAAAGGCAAGGGTAAAAATAAGAAAGATCCAAGGCTTTGAGCATCAATGGATAGGAGGGCCCACAAGAATAAAATCCTGGCCTAAGCGGCTAAACCAAGCTGTCCCTAACCATGTGCTTGTGGCGTGAAGGTGTCAAGTGAAAACTTGAGACTGAGCAGTTAAAGTCGTGATCCAAAGCAAAAAGAGTGTGCTTATGAACCCTGGGCACCTCTAATTGGGGACTCTAGCAAAGCTGAGTCACAATCTGAAAAGGTTCACCCAGTTATGTGTCTGTGGCATGTATGTATCCGGTGGTAATACTGGAAAACAGAGTGCTTTGGGCCACGGCCAAGACTCATAAAGTAGCTGTGTTCAAGAATCAACATACTTAACTAGGAAAATCAATAACACTATCTGAAGTCTGAGTTCGTATAGATGCCAATCATTCTGAACCTCAAAGGATGAAGTGAGATGCCAAAACTGTTCAGAGGCAAAAAGCTACTAGTCCCGCTCATCTAATTGGAGCTAAGTTTCATTGATATTTTGGAGTCTATAGTATATTCTCTTCTTTTTATCCTATTTTGATTTTCAGTTTCTTGGGGACAAGCAACAATTTAAGTTTGGTGTTGTGATGAGCGGATAATTTATACGCTTTTTGGCATTGTTTTTAGTATGTTTTTAGTATGTTTTAGTTAGTTTTTATTATATTTTTATTAGTTTTTATTTAAAATTTCACTTTTCTGGACTTTACTATGAGTTTGTGTATTTTTCTGTGATTTCAGGTATTTTCTGGTTGAAATTGAGGGACCTGAACAAAAATCTGATTCAGAGGCTGAAAAAGGACTGCAGATGCTGTTGGATTCTGACCTCCCTGCATTCGAAATGGATTTTCTAGAGCTACAGAAGTCCAATTGGCGCGATCTCAACTGCGTTGGAAATTAGACATCCTGGGATTTCCAGCAATATATAATAGTCCATACTTTACCCGAGATTTGATGGCCCAAACCGACGTTCCAAATCAGCTCAAGAATTCCTGGCGTTTAACGCCGGAACTGGCACAGAAGTGAGAGTTAAACGCCCAAACTGGCACAAAAGCTGGTGTTTAACTCCAAGAAAAGTCTCTACACATGGAAGCTTCAATGCTCAGCCCAAGCACACACCAAGTGGGCCCGGAAGTAGATTTTTACGTCATTTACTCATTTTTGTAAACCCTAAGCTACTAGTTCTCTATAAATAGGACCTTTTGCTATTGTATTTTCATCTTGGAGAGTCTTATGCTATCTTAGATCACGTTTTGGGGGCTGGCCTCACGGCCATACCTGAACCTTGTTCTTATGTATTTTCAACGGTAGAGTTTCTACACACCATAGATTAATGTGTGGAGCTCTGCTGTACCTCGAGTATTAATGCAATTACTATTGTTCTTCTATTCAATTCAGCTTATTCTTGTTCTAAGATATCATTTGTTCCTCAACTTGATGAATGTGATGATCCGTGACACTCATCATCATTCTCACCTATGAACGTGTGCCTGACAACCACCTCCGTTCTACCTTAGATTGAGTGGATATCTCTTGGATTCCTTAATCAGAATCTTTGTGGTATAAGCTAGAATCCATTGGCGGCCATTCTTGAGAATCCGAAAGGTCTAAACCTTGTCTGTGGTATTCTGAGTAGGATTCAGGGATTGAATGACTGTGACGAGCTTCAAACTCGCGATTGTGGGGCGTTAGTGACAGACGCAAAAAAATCACTGGATTCTATTCCGACATGATCGAGAACCGATAGATGAATAGCCGTGTTGTGACAGAGCGCGTTGAACATTTTCACTGAGAGGACGGGACTGTAGCCATTGACAACGGTGATGCCCAACATACAGCTTGCCATGGAAAGGAGTAAGAAGGATTGGATGAAGACAGTAGGAAAGCAGAGAGACGGAAGGGACAAAGCATCTCCATATGCTTATCTGAAATTCTCACCAATGAATTACATAAGTATCTCTATCTTTATTTTATGTTTTATTTATCTTTTAATCATTAATCCTCCATAACCACTTGAATCCGCCTGACTGAGTGGTGCACGAAATTGCAATCACACTTTCGCAATCCCGCACAACTAACCAGCAAGTGCACTGGGTCGTCCAAGTAATACCTTACGTGAGTAAGGGTCGATCCCACGGAGATTGTCGGCTTGAAGCAAGCTGTGGTTATCTTGTAACTCTTAGTCAGGATATCAAAAATTATCAGGATTGATTGTGAAAAGCAAAAGAACATGAAATAATTACTTGTTTTGCAGTAATGGAGAATAGGTTGAGGTTTTGGAGATGCTCTGTCTTCTGAACCTCTGCTTTCCTACTGTCTTCTTCTTCAAACACGCAAGGCTCCTTCCATGGCAAGCTGTATGTAGGGTTTCACCGTTGTCAATGGCTACCTCCCATCCTCTCAGTGAAAATGTTCAACGCGCTCTGTCACAGCACGGCTAATCATCTGTCGGTTCTCAATCAGGTTGGAATAGAATCCAGTGATTCTTTTGCGTCTGTCACTAACGCCCAGCCTTCAGGAGTTTGAAGCTCGTCACAGTCATTCAATCCTTGAATCCTACTCAGAATACCACAGACAAGGTTTAGACCTTCCGAATTCTCTTGAATGCCGCCATCAATTCTAGCTTATACCACGAAGATTCTGATTAAGGAATCCAAGAGATATCTACTCAATCTAAGGTAGAACGGAGGTGGTTGTCAGGCACACGTTCATAGTTGAGAATGATGATGAGTGTCACGGATCATCACATTCATCAGGTTTAGGAACAAGTGATATCTTAGAATGGAAGCAAGCATGATTGAATGAAAAACAATAGTAATTGCATTAATCCATCAAAACACAGCAGAGCTCCTCACCCCCAACCATGGGGTTTAGAGACTCATGCCGTAGAAGATACAATGAGAAACGTGTAAAGTGTCATGAGGTCCAGATACAATGTCAAAAGATCCTATTAATAGTGAACTAGTAACCTAGGGTTTACAGAAATGAGTAAATGACAGAAAAATCTACTTCTGAGCCCACTTGGTGTGTGCTTGGGCTGAGCATTGAAGTATTTTCGTGTAGAGACTCTTCTTGGAGTTAAACGCCAGCTTTTGTGCCAGTTTGGGCGTTTAACTCCAATTTTTATGCCAGTTCCAGCGTTAAACGCTGGGAATTCGAAAGCTGATTTGCAACACCGGGTTGGGCCATCAAATCTCGAGCAAAGTATGGACTATTATACATTGCTGAAAAGCCCAGGATGTCTACTTTTCAATGCCGTTGAGAGCGCGCCAATTGGGCTTCTGTAGCTCCAGAGAATCCACTTCGAGTGCATGGAGGTCCGAATCCAACAGCATCTGTAGTCCTTTTAGCCTCTGAATCAGATTTTTGCTCAGATCCCTCAATTTCAGCCAGAAAATACCTGAAATCACAGAAAAACACACAAACTCATAGTAAAGCCCAGAAAAGTGAATTTTAACTAAAAACTAATGAAAATGTAATAAAAACTAACTAAAATATACTAAAAATACACTGAAAATAATGCCAAAAAGCGTATAAATTATCTGCTCATCACAACACCAAACTTAAATTGTTGCTTGTCCCCAAGCAACTGAAAATCAGAATAGAAT